>NC_041346.1:23089715-23139715 GCF_004354835.1 Perca flavescens | reverse complement strand
GGGGGAGGGGGGGGGGTATGTTATGGGTGGATTTACCTTAAACTGGCCTTCATTTTTCAGTTAAGGCGCAAGGTTTTTGATGGATTTCTTCAAAGATTAAATGGGTTTGAATTTTCACCATAAGGCCTCATTTAAGGTATTTTACCACTTTAAAAGCCCCACTGTGCGAATAATCTTTTTATGTATATGTAATTGCTGTTTGAACAAACACCCCCTTATGTTGCTACCTTCCCATCATGACTGTCACTTTTTAAACACTTGTTTTACCATCAGTAAAACTTACATACTTTTTATTCATATTTGCTCTATTTATCTTTGTTCTATTTATTCAACTTTTGTTCTGTTTATTAAATGTGTATGCACCCTGCTTAATAGGTAAACATATCTATCTATAGACATTACATTTTTTTAATTATTAAATTAAAATGAATTTGAAAATAAAAGTAGTAGGCCTAGTCCCTACTAGAGTGTGTGAAACTGCCAGTATAGCACAGTACACACCCACACTGTCCTGCAAAGAAGTCACATCAGTGAAAACACCAGTGTGGGCAGACCAAGGGTGTGTAGAGCCTTTAACTGAATTCAAGTGGTCTAAAAAGGACAGAGATAAAGACCATTTGTCTAATATTCTCATACAAAGTCAAACTCACACACTCAGACTGTCAGCAGATTTATTCATGTTTACACCCATCTGCTGTAACCAGACGTCAAGTTTACATTCAAGTTTGTACTTTGCACAGTTCACAGCATAAGTTGACTACTGATGGTAACCAAAAAGTAATTAATAACGCATTTTAATTGAAACAAATCCTGTCTAATATGTAAATCACAGTAAATACTTTGACAGTGTAGTTCGCTCAGCAGTGCAAATACTATTCCAGTCTTTGGAATTTGTCACAAAATAAGCAAGGAACTTCTACCAGTTCAGCTGCACAGTTTGCCCCATCAGCCTTCCAAGAAATCAGGTCAGAGAGTTCTTCCCCTCGAACACAGATAATACACACTAACCACAAAGATCTGTTTGAATTCTTGCTCATTGTATTTAATACTGCTTGTTGGCCATTGGTTGTATATCAGAGGACTGCTGTCTGTGGTGCTGAAGACAGAGTAGTGGACAGTAGACCACTCTGCAGTTACATTTTAATATTTTAATGTCTTCTCTGTGGTTGGTATATATCATCAGCATGCTGGTAGACATATGTCTGCATGATCTCTCTTTGGGTTAAACTCGGCTTCCAATGGAAATATCTGGACACTGTTCACATTATAGTTTTTCTCAATTGCTAAAACACAATTTCTGAAACGTTGCGCCATTTTCTGAAAATATTAAACCCAAGACCTCTAACTCTTATCGCAACATGAAACTTTCGTTTTACCTGCATTCAAAATCAAACACTGCTCTCAAATCATAAACCAAGTGATCAAAATGATATACACTATCAAACAGTCAGTAAACAATACACCAAAAAATAGAAAACACTGTTCAAAACATAGTTCTCAGGGAGAAGTACATTTTTAATCTCAAAACAAATTCCATGTTTCTGTCATTGTCTTTTGATGATCGAAAACATGTTCTATCATAGCAGCTCAAAATTGATCAGAAATTACTACTCTGCTTTGCTCTTAGCATTTGTTTTTGTTCTTCCTCCTCCTTGTACACCTATTTTTACAGTAGTGTACCCTGCATCTCACAAACATGTCCTTTGTTTCTGTGATAGTGCAGTTCTTGTTCTTTGTTGATATGAACCTTCAACAACCCTGTTTGCTCTCTGAACTGGCTTATATTGGTTATGTCACATCATTTAAATTTGAGTGGCTGTGTTCAATCAACGACATGTGTTCTCTATTTGTATTTGATTGTTGCCAGTTGTGTTTACCAGTATGGATAACGTGCATTGGAGTGCAGAATGTGTTTTGAGAATGTGTTTAGAGTTTTGCTGAAAAGTCTGAAAAGTGATATCTGCAAATTGTGTTTTACCATGTGTAATGGTTTAAGGTATTGACAACAGACTGCACAATTAGCTCAATGAGTTCAGGCAACTGAGAACTTGGTTCAGCCAATGGGTTTTAGTGTTTTAGCTATTGAGAAGAACTTTAACACATGTTTTGAATAAATGAAAAGCTTACTAAGTCAAGCATTTAAACACGGTTACTGGTTGCAGTCAGGGCAAGTAATGAGCATAAATCTTCAATATCAAACCTTACAAAAATAAAAGTAATATAATATCAAATATAAAAGTAGTTTATGAAGAATAAAGTATCAGCCTGCATGACTCGGTATGTTCATTTGTTGTTGGTCGGGTGTTTATTGGGGTGAATATTAGGGCTGAAACGATAAATCAATCAATTAATTGAGGTCTATCGACAGAAAGTTAATCAGCAACTGTTTTGGTAGTCGATTTATCGTTTGAGTCATTTCTTCAAATGTTTTTTAGTCTACTATGATTGTAAATTCAAGAACCTTTTGGACCAATGATTGAGACAAACAATTCAAATTGCGATGGACATTTCTTGTTACTATTTCATGACAATTTGTAGATCAAATGATTAATTGATTTATTGAGAAAATAACCGCCAGATTAATTGCTACTGAAATTAATCACTAGTTCCAGCCTTAAACAAAACACTTGCTGTTTAACGGAGTAAAGGTGCATATTGTAGCACGCCTGATTACAGCATAAAATGAAACAGAATCAAACAGAAAGTCAAGGCACATGTATAAAGAATTACAAATTATAAGCTTTGGTTTAAACTGGTTTTAGTGCTTTGTTTAGTTGCTTAATATTTTTGAATCAGTATTTATACTAATATATGGCTATACATAACGGTAAGTATTCAGTAATACTGAAAGTGGTAATTTACCACCTGTTACCAGTTAAATGCTGATACATCTAAAACATTATTTTATACTTATGGCTGCAGATCATTTTATCCACAATTAGCTTGTATCAAATGGAACTTTTTTAAAGTTGGTTAAAAAAAAGTCAAATGAAAGCTAGGGTCCAGGAGTAACAATGCTATGTACTTGATAAAGTCTTTGATTAGACGTTGCTAAAATCTTCAGCAAAGAAAACCAAAAGCCAATAAAATTGAATACCACCGTAGGGTCAAGGAACATCACGACAACTTCTGGGTTTTAATATCCTCTTCCTTAGAGGCTCCAAGAGGGGTGTTTAAACTCCATCTTGTGCCGTGTTGCCCATTTGGCGTAGATGGCCTTCTCAGTGATGAAGCGATGACCCCCACGTTGGGTGTGCTCGTGGACACGGTACATCCTGCACTCATTGAGTCGGTTCTTCTCGTAGTAATGGTAAGGAACAACGCTGTGATTGGCTCGACTGTCAGAAGAAGTAAAGTACCAGGGTTAGCAAAGGTTAATTTACGATTGAAATAAAAATGGAGGTGGAGTATAGATCATAAAATTGGGTCATTATGTAAAACGTCTCACCTGCAGTAGTTATAATCAATCATTCCATAGACATGGATGCTGTCACACATATCTATAGCCAGAATCATTGTGAAGAATCCAGTACTGAGAAACGCCCCCGTCTTCATTCTGAGTAAGACACCAAACATCTGTTCTTAAAAGACTTATTTAAACATCTTAGGCTACATGGCTAAAATTAGCCTCAGACCATTAACTGCATATTGCATCATTACTGTTTATATTACTATACAGTATAATTCATTATAAATGACCCCAATACATAGTGGTACTTCACTGAAATGTGTAAAGTTTGCGTATATTTTGATCAATTATTTAGTTATTTCCTGTACACATGGAAGTATCTTATTTTGAAGAAAATTTGGATCGTGCAACAAGGCAGGCCTGCTTGGTTCTTTCGGGGAACTATTGTAAAGATTTACAAAGAGTATGTGTACGGCATTCACTCTCTAACTGGGACGTTTTCTGATTTTTACAAAACAAACAAAAACAAATTAAATTGATGAATCGAGAAAATAATGTGCAGATTAATCCATAGCCTAATTAAAATGATCATTAGTTGGAGTTCTATACAAAATAGGTAAACATAAGCTCCACCTCTCCTCAACCAACTACAACAGTAAAATCCTGCTTTTATATGAATGCACGAGTAACAACATTAACAGGCTGAAAATGTTCAGCTTTTCATGGCTCCAGACTAACTTTTTTTCTCTAGGAGCACAGTGGCCCCCTACTGAAAATTTTAGGGGCGCAACCAGAAATTTTATGGGCACACACCGTAAATCAACATGCTAAACAAATATTCACATTTCTACTAATTTCCACTGTATTACTAATAAATACTTTGATAATAGATGCAGAAATTACAATGTGCTGTTTCAAATTCAGTGTCACTTTTGAAGATGCAACATAGAAGGCACCATTGCTGTCATGACAGTAAACAAAATATTTAAAAAAATATACCAACTCTAGTCTACAACTACAATGAATTCACCTTAAAATTAAACATGCATTGTTTAGGCTACTACCCTTAGGGTTGGGTACCTTTCGCATCTGAACCAATTCATACAAAAATTATAACAGTACATTTTTTTGGTACTTTCCCTCTGTAATTACCAAACAATTATTTCAGTTGCAAAAATAATTCCAAACCTATTTATCCTATGTAGTTAGAACATTGTTATTTTATTAGAATATGTTACACTTAGAAATTAAACAAAAATAAAAATAAAACCCCTCCCTCTCTCCTTCCAAACCCATCCCTACAACCTATTAAATTGAATAATTATTCATTTCTTACTCACTGTAACTTTTTTAGCCTGTTGTATTTTCATCATGACCGTTTTTAATTGCTCTTTAATGTTTCATGTAAAGCTCTTTGAGTTGCCTCGTTGCTGAAAGCTGCTGTAGAAATAAAGTTGCCTTGCCTTACAGCCTCAGCCTGTCAGTCAGTCACCAGGGCACAGTTGCACACTGTTGAGCCTGCTGCTTGTCTCAGAGGAAGTGTAACGTCAACAGCACCGTGACTGTTTTTAATATCATATAGCAGCAAATGCTGTCTACGTGAAGTTTTTAAAAACTGTAACCATACTTGAAACCACTTTATCGGCATCACTCACTGTGACTTCAACAAAACAGCCGACGTAGTTTGCGCCGATCGCACCTATGCGTGTGTGTGCGAGCAAATTTACTGGTCGCACATGTGCGACTGGATGTAAAATTCAGTCGCACACTCTCAAATTTTGGTCGCAAAATGCGACCATTTGGTCGCAGTCTGGAGCCCTGCTTTTTCTACTTTTGATACATTTAAGTATACTTTTACTTAAGTAACCATTTCAATGCAGGAGTTTAACTTAGTTTTACAGTATGGTATTAGTAAGTTTACTTAAGTAAAGCATCTGAATACTTCCTCCACCATTGGCTCTTACATTAAAGCAACACTAGAGAACTTTTCCCGCTTCGGTCGCCCTACAGGTTGGAAGCGGAATTGTCCATTACATTTCATTGTCCAGTTCATTCAAACTACAGATCCACTACGCAATCTGGCAAACTTGCATAATCTAAGGTAATGGACAATTCCGCTACCAACCTGTAAGGGGACCGAAGTGGGAGAAGTTCTCTAGTGTTGCTTTAATATAATGCATGGAAAACAAACAAGTGCATCAGCCAAGGCTTTTATTAATTGGACTGGTGACGCTAAACTCATACTGTACCTGTTTTTTCCAGTTTCATTCTGAAACACACCATCACAGTACTGAATCTTCTCTCTGGTCACAGTGTAGATTCTGACGTTTGCATACTTCTTTGCTATTTTCAAAAGAGTATTGAAGGTACGTCCATGCCCGTCTTGCCGCATGTTCCTCTCAGGACCCCAGAACACATATGTGGTTCCTGCTGACTGATTGAAATAATAGTTCTCCTTTTTTACCAACAGGGGAACGCTGGTGTGAGACACAACCCGAATACTGGTGCGGTTTCCTACGTCTTTCTCATACCCCTGTGTGGGGGCATTGTTCATCCGGATCACACATCCGACTTTGTCTATCTCTTCTCCAAGACCAGCTCCGAGCATCTGACCTGAGCTGGAGACCAAGGCACACTGGCTACAGTGCATGTGCAGGAACTGAGAGAAAGAGGACAGTATAATAAAGTTGTTTTAGGTTTCATACATACAATGAGTTCATTGTTTTATAACTCAGAAGTTATGCTGCCAGAATTACATATCTAGTTACATGTCTGACTGTGAAGCATAGCCTGCTAATTGTTGTTAATCGAAAACTCCAAAAAATGTATTTGTTGTCTGATTTAAGTAACCAAGTTGAAACCAACACTTGTCTGATATATTTGCTTTTATCTTAGCCAGGCTTGTGCACAATTCAGAACTGAATTGAGAATGACTCCTAAATTCCAACTCAGTTCTTGAATTTGAATTTAATTTGAATTGATGTCAAAAACAGGATCTAGAATTACAATTCAAATTTGAATTAAAGGAAGCAGAATTGCAATTCAATAAAAATTCTAAGAAATTCATGTAGATAATTTAAGTGAAGTGTTCAACAATAAAGCTTTTCAATATATGTCAGATATGTTTGCTTTACATATTCTATAAATTATATTAGTTTGAACTACTTGTACATATTATATTAACAGGAAATGTTTCCCCCAGCAATGAATGTTAAAAGCTCTAGTCACAGAACAAATAATTAAGTTTGATTTATTGTAATTGTAATTTTGTGGAACATGATGGAACATGACTCCATTTCCCAGAATGCTTCACTTTAACCAAGTTTTTAAAATGGTTGGAGGTGGACATTTGTTTGAAAGCTTCTTTTCTACACAATTTGATGGTCAACACTGGACTTTTCAGTAGTCCCTTCCAACTTCAGATTACAAACATTGACATGGAAAATAATAGCAGGCCTAAAAGGTCATCTATACTAGTTCATTTTGAAGAACCAATTCCAACAAGGACACCTGGAAACCACAGAGCCATATGCAAGCACTGCAGTACTCCAGTCTGAGGCTTCATCAAGGCTACTTCAAATTTCAAAAGGCATCTACACGTAAGTTAACAGACAGACGGTCTTTTATTTTGTGTAATTTTGTATTTGTGGAATTAATAGAAATGTGTTCTCTTAAAGAGTGATTTACATTGAGGAACTTTTTTCCTACAAGAAGAAACTCTTGATGGACTGTGAAACCAGCGGTTACACAATCCAGCCAAACCAGATCATGATCAAGATCATGGTAATCCTTCTGAAACAGCAAGTTCCAGTTCTAAGTGGTCACCAACTAATAGACGACAAGTTGCTCTGACTGACAGTGTTGTTAAATATATTGCAAAACCTCCCTCTCTATACTGTTGAAAATAAGGATTTCATTAATATTTTGCATTTGGCCCAACCCTCATTCACAATGCCCTCCCGAAGAGCTCTCAGCCAGGACCTTATCCCTCAGCGCTCAGCTACTGTAAAATCACATCTGATTAATCTGATGGAAAAAACTGATCTTATTTGCCTGACAGTAGATCTTTGGTCAAACCGATCAATGAGTCTTTTTTTGGAATGACTGGCCATTTCATTATAGATTTCATGTTGCAGAGTGGAATGCTGAGCTGTCAGCGTTTTAAAGGGAGGCATACAGCTGAAAACATTGAGAGGGGTCTGGCTGCAGACCTCCAGTGTCAGGCTGCTTCCGTTGCAGGCTCCACTCTCAGGCTGCCTCCAGTGTCAGGACCGGAAATAACAAACTTTTTAACAATGAGTTTTGCATTGGAATAAATGATAACTCCATTTTCAACGACTTTGTGTTATTTGATTACTTTGAAATGAAAATAAAATTGGAACAAAACTAATTAAACAACATTGAGGGGGTAATTTATTTCAAGAATTTGATCATTATCTATATTTGGGGAAAAAATGTATGCAGGGTTGAGAAGTGACTAGTTACGTGTAATGAAATTATGTTATTGAATTACTAAATTAATGTAATTGTGTTTAGTTGTATTACTGAGGTAAAATGTGTGATTCAATTAGTTACTAATCAGATTAAAAGGAAATTGCTTTGCATTGATAAAGTAATCCAAATAAAGTAATTCAAACCACATTTATAATGGGTAACTTTAGGAAGATTTCCAAAGTAACCTTCCTAACACTGAATGTATGTGAGATTCAACACATTCTTTCTGTTGTGTGACTGTGTGGAATTTCTTTGAATTGCCATGAATTTAATTCCACTTCCTGTCATTACAATTCCAATTCAACTTCCTGTGGGGCGGAGTCAATTCCAATTCATGAATTGAATGGGGGCCAATTCTGAAATTCTGAACTTTGCACAAGCCGGATCTCAGCAGCAAATCACTAGAACCATCAATGTGACAACTCTCCTCAGTGGTTCTAGCAACAACACAACAGGTGGATTATACTTTTATGGGGTTATACAGGTGGTGGTGTGCTATGTATGTGTTTTTAAATACAAAATAAATACAAATAAATTACTTATTTATTAATAAGTAATTAACTGCAATATGCCTAACATCCCCCAGTTCCAACTTTTCAGTTGGGAGCATGTGTTTGACTTTTCTTTGCCTTAGGTGTAAATTGAATTCAAAATCAATTATAAATGTATTAATTAATCGAGAAATCAATTGGCAGATTCATCCATATTTAAAGTAACCGTTATTTTTTAACCTTACCCTAATATCATATATGGAACTAAAAGATACTTTTATTATAAAGGATCCAAAATCATTTTCATGGTCACCATTAAGTAATGAGCTATGACGCTGTGTTTTGTGTAACCTCAGCTCTGCCTCTAACCTGCTGCATTCTGCCGGGGGCGATCCTCATGTAGCCCCTGAGCCCGTTGCTTTGCCTGGCAGGCGATCGAAGGTTCCGTAAGATCAAATGTCCAAACCAAAAGAGCAGGAGAAGGCTCAGGCTCAGCAGGCAGAGCCAGCAGTGTTTTTTCTGTATTGGTCGGGGGGGGAGTAAAAGACGGCGGTTAAAGGGTGTTCGATGGGTGTTCGTCCGGACATTTACAGGAAGCCCATCTAATATATGATTAACATTACTCGCATTACATGAAATGACCGGCTCGTACCTTATATTTCATATCAAGACCCTTGGGAAAGCCCTTCTCCAGGGAGCCCGACTGCACTCATTTTTCCAGCCGTTTAACTTGAGGCAGAAGCGGCGAGAGAGACAATCCCAGCCATCGAGGAGTCCTGATCAAAGGGATCATATTTACAGATTTTAATGGCTGCTCTCGGTCAATTCTCAAATCCGGTGTCCTTTTCTTTTCGATGTAACTTAGTTTCCATTGCCTGGCGAACAGTTCTACTGTTATTTCAATATTCTAGTCAAATATAGCATATTTGAATTAACTGTTCTAAAAACTGTTGAGTCGTCTACTGTACTGCTATCTCACCCGTTTTGTTAGAACACGACGATTTCGAGGCCCTGCCTCATAAACGCACTCATTCCTCTATTCAGAACAAGGCTTCCGATCCGACTTTTTCACAACAAAAGTGTGTTCTAAACACAACACATAAACACTCAGGCAGGAAAATGCAAATATACATTATTATGATATAGATGCACATTCATGCAAAAACCTGGCTTTAAATCATAGCGTACAGGGATTTGAAAACTACAGAAGAGATGTCAACGCACTTCCTATAAGCTATATAGGCTAATATTCGCTTTTTTATTTTGAAAAGTAGATGCCAAAACCGGAAACATTGTCGTGAGTTTAACACACCTGTGGCAACTAATACCATCTTTAGGTGCCACTCGTAAATGTACTTTTCCACATTTCAAAGACAATACTGTAACGTTACTAAAAATCCAGCTGTATATAAAAACCGTTATTTACGAAACTTTACTAAGGCTGGGCTCGAGCGTCTTTGCTTGCTTGCTTATAATAACATTATTATAACAAAGGCGAATCTCTGTACCAGACAAAGATTATTAATTCTAGTATTAGTATAAGTATAAGTATTAGTATTCGTGTTCGTATTAGTATTAGTAGTATTAGTATCAGTATTAGTGTTAGATAAATACTGGCCAAAATGTTATTTTATATCCTAGGAGGAGCAAAAGTACCAAGAAAAAAACCTGCTTTAATTGTTAGGTTCTTAAGCATGTTTTTATATAATATATTATATGTCTTTCATGGAATTTTTAATGACACTTTTACAAATATATGCACAACTGGAAACTTTCTGACAACAGAACGGTGCTCTTTGATTTACGACCTGATTGGACTGTAAAAGGACTTGCTCCCTCCCACCTTCCATCCGATTGGTTAAGAGTCAAAGCACTCCTCGCTCCATTGGCTGGTGGTTGCGTCAATATATCTACGTTCCTAAAGCATCGCCCCTGAGCAAAAAGATATTGTGCGGCTTTACTGACTGTGACAGGAATGTCCTTCCCTGGCGCCTTAGATGCTTACGGTATGTACCTATGTGAGGGATTATGTTATTAGTTGTGCCGTTAGTTAGTTGTACACATAGCCACTGAAGCCTATAAGGTGTCATTTCAAATCCCTACAGCCAGTGTCTGGTTGACCGGATGATGCTGTGGTCTGAAGTGACAGATGAGACTGAGCTAGGCTAGCTAACATTAGCATGCTCGCCTCTGAGGGCTGTCAATGAGGGCTGCTGGTGCTGATTCTGGCCTGTCATTAACCACATTTTTAAGAGCGACTGAGCTCAGACTTAATGTGTGTTTTACGTAAAATTTTAAAAGAATTGGTGGCAGGGTTGATTCCTGGTCTCAGGTGCCTGGACATGCTAACTGCCTAGCTTGCTATTCACCTTCAGTCTAGCTAGTCGCTTTCAGCTAGCAGCCCATCTATTATCAATAATTGTCCTGTCTGACTGGAAAAGTATTGTTTTGTATTGTATATCATTCGATGTTTTATTGTCAGTTTTGCTCCAAAGAGAGAGATAAAGTCAGCCAGTCTCTCTTGTTGAAGCCGCACCGGGTGGTGTTTGCCATGTAACGTTACAGTATGTGTGGGGCGGGCTGGTCAACTGGCTGCATACCAGACAGTGTAGATAGGTGAATAGTTGGCAGAATGTCAAGTTGCTTTGCTGCTTAACAGTGAATGCGAGCTTGCCTAAACCCTGGACCTTTGCAAGTTGATTCTGTGTCCGTTTATAGAGAGTTTTGCCCTGGAGCCAACAGCACTGTTGCAATGATAACTGTCTATTGATGCCATGTGTTTATCTTTACAAGGCCTGTGCATTGTAATGTAGTTTTAAAGGAGGAGACTGCAAAACTCATGTCTTATCTATTATAGGGTAATACATCTACAATCAGACATTGGACCAGTGTGCAGTACAAGCTCAGGAGTGGATGTCGACAGATCGTTCCTCAGCATGCCCTGAGCTGGCTGATCTCAGACCAGAGACGAGACCTTGTTTAGGGTAAATGTGAAGGAGCTTCGGAGAGTTGTGGCCTGAAGGCATTTCAATTTCTGAGATGTCATTCAAACGAGCAGAAGGGATGTCCATCGCTCAGGCTTTGGCCATGACTGTAGCTGAGATACCGGTGTTTCTCTATTCCACATTTGGGCAGGTAAAGTACTTTCCCTATACTCTACAAATAAGTTTTGTATCTCTAAACACAAGCACTATCTACTGTCCTTGTTCAATAAAAAAACAAGTAATGATAGCTAAATGTATGTTTAGTAGATCCCTTTATGTTGACAGCTTACATTTGCCTCTCCTCCTTTTCAGTCCATATTTTCTCAGCTAAAGCTTACTCCAAACTTGAAGAAGGTGCTTTTTGCCACAGCACTGGGCAGTGTAGCTCTGGCTCTCACCGCTCATCAGCTGAAAAGGCGGGGGAGAAAAAGGAAGCAGGTAACACAAGGGAAGGAGGGCCAGAAGACAGTGGGAATACCTGCGGCGCTGATAAGGACAGGAAGACCCTCATCATTAAAGAGAGGTGTGCATGCCTTAATGCCTTTTTGAGGAAAAAGTCCCAATGGAAATTTTGAAATGATAATTTTTCTTTGTAGTTACTGGTGTATCAACATCAACTGAGAAATATGTACAAGAGAATGTTTGTTTTTCTCTCCACAGGCCCGTTTACTGGCCGACAGATGATTAGTCCCAGTGCTCGGAGCAATGACACCATGAGTGGAATTTCTTCCCTGGCCCCCAGTAAACACTCAAGTTCCTCACACAGCCTGGCATCTGTTAGTTTTACAATTTACAACAAATTCTATGTCATTTTGCCTATCATTTTCTTTAATTTTCTAAATGTGTGTGTGTGTGTGGTGTGTTTTTCTGGCATAGACGCGGGTCCCAAACTCTCCAAATCAATCTGCCAATCCATCCACCCCCTGGGAAGCGGAGCCTGTGGTGGAAGAGTCAGGAGCAATAGAGGATGCTAATGCAGAGAATCTCTATATGATGGGTAGGTATTTACTGTTACCCCTGGTTTTATAAAAATGTAGTACACAAACTGTATGTCAGATCTGGTGACATAATTTGCTGTGTTACCTGAGATTTTGCGTCAGGGACAGAGGGATAAGCTGTACTTTTGCCTCTTAGTATTTGTTTGTTACTTGTAGTCAGAAACAAACTCATCTGTTTTGATGAAAAACAAATGCTGCATTGGCAGAATGAGGAGGGAAAATATTTACATGTGCATATGGTTTGAATGATTTATAATGTTTGCATCTTGAATATTATACAGTACAGGCCAAAAGTTTGGACACACCTTCTCATTCAATGCGTTTCCTTTTTATTTTCATGACTATTTACATTGTAAATTCTCACTGAAGGCATCAAAACTATGAATGAACACATATGGAATTATGTACTTAACAAAAAAGTGTGAAATAACTGAAAACATGTCTTATATTTTAGATTCTTCAAAGTAGCCACTCTTTGCTTTTCTATTAATAAGGGAAAAAATTCCACTAATTAACCCTGACAAAGCACACCTGTGAAGTGAAAACCATTTCAGGTGACTACCTCATGAAGCTCATTGAGAGAACACCAAGGGTTTACAGAGTTATCAAAAAAAGCAAAGGGTGGCTACTTTGAAGAATCTAAAATATAAGACATGTTTTCAGTTATTTCACACTTTTTTGTTAAGTACATAATTCCATATGTGTTCATTCATAGTTTTGATGCCTTCAGTGAGAATCTACAATGTAAATAGTCATGAAAATAAAGAAACACATAGAATGAGAAGGTGTGTCCAAACATTTGGCCTGTACTGTATAAAAGTTATTTTTCTGTGTTTTTTTTTTTTTTTTTTTATCATGTTGTGGTAGCCATAAATAAACTACTGCATTTCCCACATTGTGTGAAGGCAGCATTCATTTTCTGCTGTTGGTACTGTAATGTAAAACAAGTGGTGATAATCTAGATTATAATCAGGGAAATGTTGAACCCTTGGTCCCAGTGTGCTGTTGTTTGGTATTTGGATTACCCTGCATGAACTATTTGAATTATCTGTTGCCCGTTTTTAGAACTGTACAGTCTCAGGCCACTTAAACCTGCATTTAGCAATATTTTTTGATAAAGTAGGAATTGCCCCAGTGCTGAAACCAGTGAGAAATAACAACAGGCTCTGCACCTTGATGTTACTTGTTGTGACTTTGAGCTCAAAGTTTAGATTTTCTAGCTCACAAATCAACAATTTGGTTAAGTGTTATCGCTCTTTTCCTGCTAGGAATGGAGCTGTTTGAGGAAGCTCTACGAAAGTGGGAACAGGCGCTGAATATTCGGCCTCACACAGACTCGACCTCCAGCAACAACAGCCTTGCTCTGCAAGGGGCAGCGTGTGGAGACTTTTCTATGGTAACCATCAAACAATAATTACCAATACAGACTTGGATTAATTTCCAGTTTGAGTACAGTATTGTATTTTATGGTGCAGTTGGGATTTCACCTATTGTACTTGTGATGTTGTTGGTGACACAGCACGAATGCAGCACAATTGAAAGAAATTAAATTGAACATGGACTAAAGCTCTTTATTTTATACGAAAAAGTAACTTTCGGACCTGTTTTATGCTACTTCCCTCTTCATTATAGGTTGAAACCCGTAATAAAGGTTTTGCTGAGAAGTTGGAGACACTACTGCACAGGGCATACCACCTACAAGAGGACTTTGGCAGCAGTATTCCAACAGACAGCGTGCTGGCAGACTTTGGTAAGAAACATGTTGATCTTATACTGTATATGACCTTAAAATCAAGGTGAACACATTTGGATTACAGACTCACGTTTGAAGAACATTAAGAGAGCTGCGCTGCCAAAAAAAGAACCTTTAAGGTTCATTATTGATGTATGATTCATACAGTCTGGTGTGTATCGGTAGTAATACGGTTTTCAGATTTTCATAGTGGGGCACACCTTTTTATATTTCTGTTAAGTATATCTGTGTTTTGATTCTTGCCCTGTCAGTCAGAGTTTGTGGTGTTCCTTTGGCAGAGAGTGAAGGGACTCTTATCTTACCTCAAGTGGAGAGTTTCTACAGACTGCAAGATGATGATGCGACAACTGTTACCTCTGACCAATCCTTCTTCTCGGCTGCAGAGGTTAGTTCCTTTCCTCTAAAGACTGAAAGAAAACAAGAATATATTATGGCAGTCACTGATTTCCCAGGGCCCCTTAGTGTTTGAATCAAGTACAGATACTCGTACAGTTCACATCTGCTGTGGACTATACACTGAGGTTTGTGTGTTTTGTCTGTGCAGCTGTTTGATGCCATGTCTTTAGAAGATGTCTACCAGCCACTAAAACCAGCCGCTCTCTATGAAGAAGCCTTGTCTCTGGTCCGGGAGGGCAAAGTGTCCTATAGGTCTCTGAGGTAACTGCGAAGTATAACATCTGCATGTAAATACTTAACGCTGCACTTATTAAAACTTTTACACTTACGGTGGATTAAATTAGTAATTATAATGTCAAAGGAGTCGCTCGTAGTGACGAACCTGGAGAGAAATATCCCCCGACTCTGCAGTTACCCTCAGCTCTACGGAGCGTTTTAGTGTCATTCAGCTCAATGTGTTGGTTTTATGACCCAAACGTTTTGCTACTGTTTTTACCCTCACTGCTCTCATCAGTGTCATTTCTAGACATGGAAGGCATCTGTGATAGTAGTGAAGCATTTAGCAGCTAAAGAGCCAGATGTTTCTCTCTGGAGTCGGTGAAAACCAAAACGTAGCTAAAAGGAGAGTGAACATTGGACTTAGTACATTCATCAAGTGGCCAGAAATAAGACTCCACATGAATGTTAATGTTGCTCTGTGTCTGCTGGATGTGTGAATAGATAATTGTTTGCTTACACGTTTGCCATATCAACTTCATAAGACGAAAATATGTCAATGTTTCATGGATCTTCATATCTCTCTTTCTTTCTTTCTCTTTCTTTTACCAGAACTGAATTACTTGAATGTTTTGGTGACCAGGACTTCCTTGCCAAACTTGAATGTGTGAGACAAGCATTCCAGGTCTGTTTTCAGTTCCTAAGACCCCTAAGATTGTTTTCTCTTTTTCTAATTTTTTGGAATCCTCATCTCTGATCTCACAGTGCATGTAGTAGAAGCCTCAAGGCACACTCAAAAACACCTTTGTTTGTAATACAGTGGGGGAAATAAGTATTTGACCCCTTGCTGATTTTGCAGGTTTGCCCACTTACAAAGAATGCAAAAATCTACAATTTTAATCATATGTACATTCTAACAGGGAAAGACAGAATCCCAAAGAAAATTCCAGAAAATCACATCATAGGAATTTATTAAAATTGATAACCATCTGATGAGGAAAAACAAGTATTTGACCCCCTGGACAAAACAGCATGTAAATATTTTGTAGAAAAGCCATTATTGGCCAACACAGATGTCAAACGGTTTTTATAGTTGGTGACAAGGTTTGTGCACATTTCGGCAGGGATGTTGGCCCACCTCCCCCTGCAGACAGCCTCCAAATCATTCAGGTTCCGAGGTTGTCGCCTGGCAACTCAATTTTAAGCTCCCTCCAAAGATTTTCAATCGATTCAGGTCTGGAGACTGGCTAGGCCACTCCAGAACCTTGATGTGCTTCTTCTTCAGCCACTCTTTTGTTGCTTTGGCGGTGTGCTTAGGGTCGTCGTCGTGCTGAAACACCCATCCTCGACCCATCTTCAGCTCTCTCACTGAGGGAAGGAGATGTCGGTCCAGAATTCCACGATACATGGCCCCGTCCCATCCTCCCCTCAATACGATGGAGTTGTCCCGTCCCCTTGGCTGAAAAGCACCCCAAAGCATGATGTTGCCACCACCATGCTTGACGGTGGGGATGGTGTTCTTTGGGTTGTACTCGGTGTTCTTTGCCCTCCAAACACGACGAGTTGAGTTGAGGCCAAAAAGTTCTATTTTGGTCTCATCTGACCACATCACCTTCTTCCAGGCCTCTTCTGAGTCATCCAGGTGGTGAATGGCGAACTTCATGCGGGCCTGTACATGTTTCTTCTTGAGCAGGGGGACCTTGCGTGCGCTGCAGGATTTCAATCCATGACGGGCGTAGTGTGTTACCAACCGTTTCTTTTGTAACTGTGGTCCCAGCTGCCTTCAGTTGATTCATCAGTTCCCCCCTTGTGGTTTTGGGATGATTCCTCACCGTTCGCATGATCAGGGACACCCCACGAGGCAAGATCTTGTGTGGAGGCCCAGACCGAGGGAGGTTGGCGGTGGTGTGGTGCTTCTTCCATTTCCTGATAACTGCACCGACAGTTGATCTTTTCTCTCAAAGTTGCTTTCCGATTCTCTTGTAGCCCATCCCAGCCTTGTGCAGATCAACAATCTTGTCCCTGATTTCCGTAGAAAGCTCTTTGGTCTTGCCCATGGTGGTGATGTTGGATTTTGGTTGTTTGGGTGTTGACAGGTGTCTTTTATACAGGTAACGAGGTGAGGCAGGTGTATTTGATGTAGATAATTGGTTCGGATTGGGGCTGTGTCTTAAAGGGCTGTGTCTTAAAGAAAGACTAACTGGCTTGTAGGAGCCAGAATACTTGCTGTTTGTCCAGGGGGTCAAATACTTGTTTTTCCTCATCAGATGGTTTTCAATTTTAATAAATTCATATGATGTGATTTTCTGGAATTTTCTTTGGGATTCTGTCTTTCCCTGTTAGAATGTACATATGATTAAAATTGTAGATTTTTGCATTCTTTGTAAGTGGGCAAACCTGCAAAATCAGCAAGGGGTCAAATACTTATTTCCCCCACTGTATGCTGCCTGTGTGCCGGTGTAGTCATAGCACCCACAGGCAGGTTGAGTCAGGTTTCTTTATTTAAGCAACATCAATACAGATGCTAGGAGGTCAAATATAAAGACGGCAGTTGCAATCAGGAGAGATGGCTTACACAGTGTTCCATACACTTAGAAAAATGAATGATACTTTTGTATCTACAATGTTTGATTTTTAGCTTTGTTCTTCTCAGACAAACTTCTGCTCTTGCATAGCAGTTGAATCCAGTGGTTTATATGGCATACATGGACAATTGCACAGCTGGAGTGTGTTTTTAGTGGATGTGTTGCTTGTACGGTATATTTTTTTGGGTCCAGGAGAGTTATTGTAGTTTGCATTTATCAATCCCTCCCTTCACTTGTAGGTAATAGTAACTGTGGAGCTGAATGGGTTTTTGAACCACATAATTAAAGAACTTCCCACAGAAAATAGACTGATAATGTTTTTTTTGTTTTTTTTTAAGCTCCTGTTGCTAGATGAAACTCACCGCACATTTTTCATGGAGACCGGGAAGCAAATGATTGTAGGGTTGATGGTGAAGGCAAACAAGGTAAAAACACTACTCATTTGGCTCCTCACTTATTAACTTGTCATATTTCAATAAACAAGAAAAGCTTCTGTGGACATATTTGCACAGCTGTAACTAATACGCTCCTGTGTTATTTGTTGCTTTAATGCAGAGTCCCAAAGCCTTCCTGGAGAGCTATGAGGACATGTTGCTTTACACTAAGAGAGAGGAAACGTGGCCCGTCACTAAGATGGAGCTGGAGGGCCGAGGCGTGAGTAACCCTGCCATTCATCTCATGTGTCACGTCACGTTTTCACTTTTTCTTTGCTGTTCTACTTGCATGCAGTATGCATTGGTTGGTTTATTCATGAGAACAGGGATACTTGGTCACAGGGGATATCACGTTCATGTACACTGGCTAACCTGAATTAAACTTTGACTGAAGTACAGCCAACAGTCTGGTCTGTACTTTACTCCGTGTAAAGCTCATTTTAGAGTCATACTGTTGGTGGTTGTGTAACTGGCAAACAATCCGTCCTAATTTGAGTGGCACATTTGGTTACAGTCAGATGCAATATTCCTCACATAGGAAATAAAAATAATATGCATTAGATATCATATGAAAATAAGTTGTGTGTGTCCTTAAGGCCTTATGGATGTGTCCAATGCATTTTCTTCCTAATAATAAAACATTTGCAGAACCGATCTTTGTAAGTAATTGAAACAAACATTATTTACATAATGTTTGCTTGCCAGTGGTCTTTATTTTATTTGTCAGTTTTCTTTTACAGGGAACGTACAGATAAACATTAAGTAAGAAGAAGCAATGCAGCAGATGTAATGCATATAGGACATCTAACTAAAGCTTAGCCATCATCCCTTTTTCAGTTCAGGTTAAAACAGCTAAACAAATCAGTGGATAAAACCAGATAAAAACAACAGGATAGATGAAACATGCATATATTAATGTGTGCATTTATTTTACGTGATAAATAACTGTATAGATAGATAGATAGATAGATAGATAGATAGATAGATATAGAGAACGTTTTAGAGAAAATGCTATCACTGTCATACTTAACACAATGCATTGTGGGGGTTCTCATGTCCTGATCTCTGTAGGTGGTGTGTATGAACTTTTTCGACATTGTGTTGGACTTCATCCTGATGGACGCATTTGAAGACCTGGAGAACCCTCCCTCCTCTGTTGTAGCTGTGTTGAGGAACCGCTGGCTCTCTGACAGCTTTAAAGAGACGGTTAATTTACACACACACACACACACACACACACACGCACCAATTCCTTGATTATTACGCCACCGATAGGTTAGTGACTCTAATAACGGAGTTGTGTTTTTCTGTCAGGCTCTGGCAACTGCTTGCTGGTCTGTCCTAAAAGCGAAAAGGCGTCTTCTTATGGTGAGTTTGAGTTAATTTAAAAATTGAGAACCTTTTTATTGCATCCTTGTTTCTTTTACATTTTGATAGCTGCGTTTCTCTTAATCCTCTCCATAGGTTCCTGATGGTTTTATCTCCCACTTCTATGCCATATCAGAACATGTGAGCCCAGTTTTAGCTTTTGGGTTTTTGGGCCCTAGACAGCACCTAAGTGAAGTTTGCACTATTTTCAAGGTAAGAGCATACACAACTAAGAAGCGGTGATTTTGACACAATTTTAGACATTGAGTGATCTGCACACTTGTATGGGTCAATCTAAAAAAATGCTGGTTCCTACATTTCCCATAATGCAACTAACTAGCAGATTTTGTTATGGTGCGTTCCATTTGTAGTCGGAACAGTGTTTCCCACAGATTAGGAAGCAACTTGTGGCGGTGCTTCTAATATCCTTCACTGGTCTCCGTCCAGAGCAACGGGATCCGTCGGTCCAGTTTATATACGGTCTATGACGATAACCTTAAACATAACCATTGCCGCGGTGCCTGGAAGGTGACTTTTGGGGGCTTAAAAAAAAAAACAACACTGTGTGTGTGTGAGACACACAAGTGACGAGAGACGGAGGAGAGCAGGGAAAGGAAATGCAGAGGAACGTATTTTAAATAGCGTTTAAAAAAAAAAAAAAAATATCAAAACGCAATGTGCGGCGGCCGGTGTTGATAGTGAAGCGCACCGCTACACAATAGTCTATGTGTGGGAAACACTGCGGAACTAGGATTTTCGGAGGCCAAAGTCGGAAACACACCCCCTGGTCTTTGGATATCCGAGCTCGGAACTCGGGCAACCACCGAGTACCCCAAGCTAAAAATCCAGAATGGCTGATCCAACAGTTGTGAAAGCTGTAGTAACATACAGTTATAAGCACTGTGCTATTTGTGTCTCACTAAATCTGTCAATCTGTCCATATTCTATCTGTGGACAATGTTGTTACGCTGTTTGTACGCACAAAGACAGCGTAATGCGTTGTTATCAACTGGTATTGCTAAAAATGGCTAACCTGCCTAGAGCTAATGAAAACAATGAAAATCCGACTTGTAAATGGAACCCATTCAACTCGTGTTTCCGAGTTCCTGGGGTAAATGGGACGCACTATTAGACTCCATGCACCCAGTTAGGAGCAGATCCTTCCTTTTTATAAATTTGTAGTCCCCAAACCCACTACAAGCAGCTCCTCCAGAGCTACAGAACAACAGTTTTCACAAGTAAACCTAGTCTTCATGTGTAAAATCAGTGGAGTGCCTCTTTAAAGTTAAAGTTGGAATCAGAATGTTACATAATGTAACACTTTCATTTCTCTCCTTTCCTCTGCAGCAACAAATCGTGCAGTACCTGAAGGATATGTTTGATCATGACAAGGTGCGCTTCACCTCTGCTCAGTGCTTGGCTGAGGACATCCTGAGCCTTTCCCACCGCCGGAGTGAGATTTTACTGGGGTATCTGGGAATCAATAACCTGGAGCTTAATGGTGCCCCGTCCAGAGCCACAGAGGGCCCTTCCGGGCCAATCTAAGACAACTGGGCTCACTAAGGGCTTCACTGGGCTTTTACAGGCCGATTGCACTGGGCTGACCAGTAAGAAATGGCAGGCACTCGCAGCTCAACACTCATTATGTAACTACATTAAGATTGGATAGAATCATGCTCCTGTGATACACTGAGAACCAGCATCATTCACTGATTTGTGTCCATCAAACACAACTTACTGTGAGAGGATATATTTTCACCAGATTTACAGTATCAATGGTACTGAGGGAGACCAGTTGGATAATATGATTCCATCTCTCGTTTGTCATCAGCTGCTGTGTTGCGTATCAAGAATGCCTACTGTAGTCATGTAATCTCAGACGTGTGAGGACTTGTCTTTTGCCTTGTTTGGTGACATGGATACTTTCTAAAAACACACCTAAATGAAGCGCTCCCAACACATGAAGACTGGGCCTTTTACTCTATTAATTCACATCGATCGAGTCTCTTTGGAGAACCAGTGGTTGCATTGTGACCTTCCATTCATCTGACTTCTGGGATATCATAGTCTTCAATATTATGTGAAAAGAAATGTTGCGAGAGACTGTCGCCAAATGTGCGTTTGTATCTTTTATATTAAAGGGGGAAGGATATTTGTTGAAACCGTGATCATTTCTGACAGGCTTAGCCAGCTAAGACTTAAAGGAGGTAATGGATTTGTCTCCTCATTGATTGTTCTTGAATCCTCTTAAATCTGAAGTATTTATTCCCATTTGGTTTAATTAAGCAGGCTAAGGTGTCCCATATCCAAGAGACATGCAAGAAGACATTGTGTCAAATTAGTGAAGGGTATTAACACGTTACTTATATAGAAGTTGAATTATCCCAAAATCTATATTTTGACCACAGCTGTGTTCTTAGTCAAAGTGGACATAGTGGGGCATGCAGCTGAGATGCAAATAGTTACGTTTTGTGCAGTTTAACTTTCTCTAAGTTGCAGTGATCCCTCAGATTTGATCTGGCAATGGATAACATGAATATTACCAGTTGTAAGTGCCATAGAACTTTTGGGAAGGGGCGGAATACTGGTTATTTGATTGGATGAACCATCTGTCTATCACCTATGTTGGTGATAGACGGGCCAAATCAACCAATCAGACCCACGAAGCGTATGAAAATACAACCACAAGCCCGCCCCTGCTGCTGCAGGCAAAGCATAGCTCATAAGCTCAGCATGCAAGCAACATGTCGGTAAAGGATATTTGCCATTTGTGTAACGAGAATTTAGGAATAAAAGACACCATTTCAGGTTCCCGGACCATATTCCAAAAGAAGGATCCAAGAGAAAAAAAGCATTAGCGAGCGGCTAACAGAATTAGGGCTACCGCTGGCTGATAATACTGGTTAGCTGATTGGATAAACCATCGGTCTATCACCACCTAACCCACCTCAAAACCAACGCTAATTGGCCCGGTCGTTTGGCTAACGGCTCCAAATTTTCTCTGCCTCAAGATGCCAGACTGATCTGCGAGTGGAAAACTGGAGCTCGCGAGATCAGGACGGTCTCACGAGGCTACCATAGAGGCACAAAATGAAACTTCCTGCTACCAATAACACAATACCAGCTGTGACAGCATCTGTCTGAATACCATCACACAGATGAGTATAGCCAGAAAGCAAATGTCTAAAACAGTTTAACACATAAGTGCTCTCAGGGAGTAAAATAACACACACGTGTGTGTGTGTGTGTGTGTATGTGTATATCTATCTATCTATCTAGAAATCAATATCAGGATATCTGTTACGTTGTGACTAACGAGCTCAATGTTTTTTTCCCCTTCAAATACTTAAAATTAATGTATTTGTTAATTGGGTGAGCAACTTGAATTGCTTCCAAATATGTGGGCCTAAATTCTAAAACTTGCTAAGCTTTAATTCAATGAATAATAAAAAATTATAATAAAATAGTGACCTTTTTTAAGGAATGTAAAATTTGGAACAATAGTACTACCTGAATATGGAGGTTCTTCTAATCTTAAAGGTTACAGGATGTAAATAAGTATGAAATGGGTAATGAATGAGTAACAGATCTGCTGTTTTCACTCAACATTTTGACTTGCCGTGCACAAGTGTCCCTTAACCAGACCAGTGTGTTCACAAATTGCACACAGTCATCTAACATTTTCAGAGCCTTTGTCAAGAACACAGTCTCAGTGTTCTGGATTAGAAACACGCGTGGATATTTCCCATCACCTCTAAATCAAACCGTGCCATCTACTAGTCTTAGTAAGGATAGATGTTGTTTTTCATGAAGACTTGTGTTGAAAAACCAGGCATTGTACAGTCAGTCTGTAACCTACATAAGTGCACTGATGATGATAACCCCTGATTTTCTCTTTGTTTTCCCAATATTGTGAATTTGTTGGAGCATAGAGACACGGAAGGGGCACTACAATGCCAAGTTATTATTAGTTTGAGTTTTTTTCTGCTGATCCAAACATGGATAACCCCACAACTATGAAAGCAGATGTATTATGTAGACAGTAGTTTGTTTAAGAAACTGTCAAATACTAAATTATCTTAATGAAATGTGATTAAAAGATGATTTATTATCAACGGTGGCAGCAGATCACAGTTTGTATGCTAATAGTTGCCTGGTTGAACGAGAAAAGGGAAGACATTTCTGTCAAATCATTTTTCGGTTTCGTAGATCTTTCGATAGTTTTGTCATACAAATTAGCAAGTCTTTGTAATTCATAATCGTTTAAGAGTGTGTTTTGTGGTCTTGATAATCCAAATCCTGCTCTTGTTGCAACACGTCACTGAAATTCAGAGCTCAGAAATGTTACGTGTTGCAATACAATACCATTGTGTTTTTCCAGCACTGTAGGGTGTTTTCTGTTTCTGTCTAGCATTTACTTCCAAATGTAAATGGAGCTTTTACAGAAAATGATTTAGTTCTTTTTTTTGCAAACATGCAGTTTTGTGTTTTTAAGCATTTTGCACTTTATCAGAAAATCAGAAAGATACAGGAATGTCCAACAACCCTTTTTAAATAATCAGTTTTAGAGTTTAACTGTACAAACATATTAAATTATTTATTGCATCAGAACTGACATATTATTGCTAACATGGAGTGTATGTATGCTGTATAGTAGAGAAACTATCTTTCCCAGATAACTATTTTATGGAAACCGTTTATTGTGGTTACTTTCCAAAGTTTTTGTTTTAGTCTCCATCTTAGAAATTCTCCAATTTTAACTTTTGACTGCTTGTGGTCCAATCCATTCTCTTATGTCCTGCTATTGTAGACTATCATGTATACTTGCAACAGTATGTATCATGCAGGTAAATGCAATTACGGAAAAAATGCCAATGTTTAGTCTTGTGTTCACATAATGGTCTGCTTGTTCTGTGTCCTGGGAGTAGATGATCAGAAATGAATCCCTCTCTGTGTTAACCATGTAGATTCTCTGAAATGCATCAATCCGTTTTATCCCTGCAACATTTAGATCCAGATTTAGACTAGTTGTTGCTAGTTTTGAAAATAAAAAATAATAGTCGAAATTCAGGCATGTAGTCTCCTGCTTAGCGTATACGCAATAGATTTTTTTTTTTTTATGAGGATTTCAGATGGCCAAAATGTAGAAAGAATTATTTTTCTTTTCTTTTCTTTTGAAAGTCACTGTACATTACAAGTGTCCTATTCATGCCTTTTGTCTTTTCTATTACTCAGTTACAATGCCAGCACAAACTGTAAATTGATTTTGATTCTCCATATTAAATGTTATTTTTTTGTTATTAAACGATTTTACGTTTGTTATGCCTTTTCCCAACTGATGACGGCTCATTGTATTTCATGAACAGGAATCAAAATATGTGTTTCCTGAAACACAAGAGTTAGTGTGGTAGAGAGGTATACTTTTCAAAATGACTATGAAGCACTGGCTTAATTAAAAGAAGAGCAAAGTATAAATAATTGAGAAAAATGGATGGCTAAATTGTTGTTATACATTTTAGAAGTCAGTAATATGTGATTGTCCACAAGGTGGCAAAACACTGCAGTTTATTATACAGAATTAACTGATACAAATATCCCATTTCTCTATACTGTAAAGATCTGAAATTATGAATATATCCAGCAATAGTAAAGGTACAAATCATGAAGTCAAGTCAAATCTGTCTTCAAACCAAGAGGAGAAATGTGGACACTTCTGTTTTCTGTTGCCAATGTTAGGTTGGCGGCAACGGTAAATACAGTGTGACAGTTGATGCAGGACTCTCATTAGTTATTGTGTTTTTTTAAACCTACTTAGACCTTGACAAAGTAAGTAGAGTCAGTTGGAGAGGTGCAATATTAGGCCAGAGGAGGGCGCACAACTCTTTTTGTAGTTTTACTAAACAAAACCTTGGAACTCTGTCTTCTTATTGTTACAGTGAGGCATGTTTAGTCTGAGGAAATGTACCTGTTTGTATTTCTTCTCCATGAGATAAAACACAACCAAGGGACATAATCAATACACACCATTTTAAACATCACAGCTTTGCCAAAACTTTTAGAATTGTTTTCGAACATTCATTGTTCCTACCTACAGTACTGTATATCTATATACTCCTCGAAACAATTAATACATCTTTATCTTACTTTTTGTGGAAAATATGCATAGATCAAATTTCAAACAGAGTCAGTATTGATGAGGTTTGGAGGCTTTGAAACATGCATGCTCAATTTGCTGTTTACTTTGTGTGTCCTGTTTTGCCAGTCTGTGTGCACTTGTTATTTGTCGCTGACTTTATGTGAGATGGAAAAAGCCTGTAAGTTTGTCTGCTGTGTGTAGGGGTGAGTACTGTATACTATTTATTTCTGCTCTTTCTAGCATTAACCCAGTGATAATAGACCAACTCAAAAATAGGTCATGGCGCTCCTCTAATCCTCTTCTTCTAGGCTATTTGCTTGTTTTGATATATTGACAGTTACACAATATTTTTTTTCCACTTGCATGAAAAGACAGCAAACATAGGCAGTGTGAGGTATGATTAGTGTTATTTGCTTCGCAAGTAAGTTCACTTGCCAGTTTATTAAGTACAGTACACCTAACTAAATCTAATGCAGTTTAATACAACAGTGCTGCAATAAATCCTCTCTTTGTTAGGGTTATATTGTTCAGTTTTTGTTGAAGGGGTTTTAGAGATTGTTTATTCAACTTTCCTGGTCAGGGGAGGCTGGTTGGTTGGTCAGAACAGGCATTTTGAAGACCTCACATTTGGACCTTATAAAAGGACGTTTTCCACTATTTCTTTTCACATTTTTCGTTTAATCTAAAAAATGTTTCATCAATAATGAAAATAATCATTAGTTGGTGTCCTACTGCTGGAAATGGCTCATAACTGATCTATAGCATTAGTAATTATTTATACTTTTTTAAATTATTATGAGTATTATAGTTACAACTTGTCAACCCTTTTATTAAGGGTGATTTATGAAAGAGTGGTACCAACTTATTTAAGGCATTTAATGATTTGACCCTATAAATTCAGATTTCCACATACAGTAAATATGTGTGCAAATACCTACTGGACATTATATGACATGTAATGTATAGCCTACATTAATTAAGTAATCATTAAAAATATATATTTGTATTTATTGTATTTTTTTGAATGGGTACAGTTCGCAGCTTTAATGTGGAGTGTTGGCCTTTTGTGTTTTTTGTTCATTCAATAATTCTTCACTATGAGCAAAATATCTCATTTCCAGTGTTCGGCTCCGATTGGACGGCCTCTCCGCTGCCGGAGCGCGCTTGAATACAGAGCTCCGTTCACCATTGGTTAGACAAGTGTCTGGGGCGTTTCACTGGGACTGCCCGGTTGTGTCCGGGTAAGATGGCGTTGGAAGAGCAGTGCTCGGTACCACCTCAATGGCGGTCCATATCTCTGACACACGTAGAGTTCCCGGAGGGTACGTAAACTCAACGTTTTTCTCTAACTACTAAAGATGATGACCACCAGCAGCTTGGTAATTTTCGAAGACTGCGTGTGTTTGCTCGATACTGAATGGACACGGCCGTTGGTGATACTGCCAAATAGTGAGACGATGTAAAACGTCGTGCACAGCGGGGAATGTAACCCGGACTGCAAAATTGTGAGACAGCGCCGCATGCGCAGTTTGCGCTAATGTCCACAATGAAGGCTAGTTAGCCCGTTAGCTGTCTTAATATCGGCTTTGATATTTTCTGTCGGGATTACGCGAATATGCTGCGTCCTTTAGGAACTATTCGACAAAATTTAAGCATCATGAACAGCAAAATTTGTATGAGTGTGGTGGAAATACAAGCTATTTCACCTTAAAACATTGTAGCCAGGACTACGGCTAACATAGTAGCGATAGCTAGCGAGCTCTTGGCCTCATTATGATTAGTATAACTAGCATAAACCACATGCACCGAGCTGACCGAATTAACAAAATAAAATAATAGGGTAAAGTTATGTTAGTTAGATGATTGCTTGGCTACTCCACCACAGCAGCTTCCTACATGTACTCGCAGTTAAATATTTCAACCATCCGGGTTCACTGAGTACTTTAAAGTGTTACTCCCACCAGTACTAACTAGCTAAGTGACTTTACTGGGGTTTATGTTTAACGTTAACACCATAACTGTGTCTCTATGTTTTAGGTGATCTGACGGGACAAGTGCTGGCCTACATCAGTCTCTTACCCATAGCAATCCTTGTGGGTTTTGTTACACTCATAGTGTTTAAACGGGAGCTGCACACGGTGAGTTCTGCACATGCACTTTTAGTTTCAGAAAGAGCATCAATTTTAAACTCCCATTTGTTACGCTGTTAATTGTCCTACAGGAGCCCAAATAAGTTGTGTCAGGCAGGCCAGATGTTTGTAAGTGCTCCCATGACCTGGTACATTTTTTTTTTTTTTTTTTTTTACAGATTTCCTTCTTTGGTGGGCTCATCCTGAATGAAGGGGTGAACTGGCTGCTGAAGCACATTCTCAGAGAGCCGCGCCCATGTGCAGGTGAGTGAAGGAATAAGTTGTTTACTTTATAGAGACTGTAGTGGGTGGGGTTGGGCAACATTGCAAAATCATCCCAATACATTACATTTAGCTGACGCTTTTATCCAAAGCGACTTACAATTGTTATATATCAGAGGTTGCACGCCTCTGGAGCAACTAGGGGTTAAGGGTCTTGCTCAGGGACACATTGGTTAATGTACCGCAGTGGGAATTGAACCCAGATCTCCCACACCAAAGGCATGTGCGACATCCACTGTGCCATCTCCACCAGATAGCCAGAAAAGCTTCTTCTGATATTAATCAATGAAGTTTCAATGAGATGAGGATCTCTTTTTCAACCGAGAGAAAAATATGTATTGTATAAATACAATATAAAGTGTGTGTGTGTGTGTGTGTGTGTGTGTGTGTAAGACAAACATGATTTACATACACAAGAGACATTTGTTCCATGTTAGAGAAAACAATCGAAGTGGCATTCAAAACAATTCAAATAGGAATATATATGCAAATATTCTTTATATATTTGATATTATGAATTTTTATTATGCCTCTGGGATTATTTATGTAAAATGTTATTGTTTTGGACCATGAGTCTGTAATAAAAGTCTTATTATTATTATTATGGATTGTGGTATCTCCCAACCCTAGCAAGATATTAAAATATAATTAAGTAATGAGAGCAGCCCACTTTAGTATTAAACTTAAAATATTGGTTCTATGTTTATATGAAGATGTACTCCATATTTTAAATGTATATATTGATATTGTCTTTCTGCAGGAGCTCACACAACTCTGCACACAGAGTATGGGATGCCCTCCAGTCATTCCCAGCTTATGTGGTTCTTTGTTGTTTACTTCTTTCTGTTCCTTTATTTAAGGTGAGCTTGTTTCTGTTTGGTGTTTGGAGAGGTTTAAGGGTGAAAACATGTAGCTGTGCAATTGAAAAAAATGCAGCAACTAGCTAAAGTTTAATGTGAACAAAGTAATAAAAAAAAAAATACAGTTCTGCAATTGAGCATTTTCATTGAAGTTGGTTATTTAGGTAAATAGAAAAAGTAAAACAAATAGTTTTACTGGTATGTTTCCTGCAATGTTTTGTCATGCATTAATTACATCATATTCACGTCAAGCAAGAATGTTATTCATATTAGCATCTGTGATTTACTGGTTTATTCCAGGGCATGTATTTTATTATCACATTTTTGATTATCACTTATTAGATGCTTTCATTCCACCTTTCCATGAGGTAGATGTCATGGTGTGAACTCATGCTGTTCTTTCTTTTCAGAATGCATCAAACGAACAATGCTCGATGTGTGGACCTGCTGTGGAGACACATACTGTCCATCATCCTGTTGGGCGTGGCCTTATCAGTCTCATACAGCAGGTAAGGCTGCAAGTAATTATTTATTCATCGTTATTATTTTCCATAAAATCTCATAAAAAAGCAAAAAATGCCCAATCTTTTCTTGTTTTGTCTGACCAGAAGTCCAAAACCCTAAGATACATCAATGCGTTATCGAAATTGTAATTGGAATCTTCTGCCAAACAAATAATTGATTAATCGACTGATTGTTTCAGCTTTAAAAAAAAAAAAAAAAAAAAAGTGAAGCCCATTAAATCATAGCATTGCTGACCATGTCCAGTATTGTCTGCTCAGGGCAGGGGGACAAGAACATTGAGAATGTTGTTGTCTGTTCTCACTGTTACAGAAAGAGCCAAATGTAGCTATTTCCTGTGTACTATCTGAAGTGCATGCTTCTGGACTTAGTTTAGTTTTGAACTACAGGCACAATTTATGTTTTCTTGAACATTGTTTTTTTCTCTCTCTCATTCTAAGGGTCTACCTGTTGTATCACACCTGGAGCCAGGTTTTCTATGGCGGTGTGGCTGGTAGTACCATTGGCATAATCTGGTTCTTTTTTCACACAAGAGGTGCTGACACCATTATTCCCCAAAATAGCAGCGTGGTAAGTAGTGCTCTCATTTCTCTGCCTCCTCCTTGTGTCTGAGGGGAGGCCGATTCGTCCTCAGCCTGGATGAGTGGCTAAAACTAGTCTTTAATGGCTACTCTAATAATTTGTTCTTTCAATGTTTTCACAATTTATAGGCCAATATCAGAGTACTTCCTGGTGCGAGACACAAGCCTGATCCCCAACATCTTATGGTTTGAGTATACAGTGACCAGATCAGAGGCCAGGTAAGTTGCCACACCTATCACCGTTAAGGCCTGGTCACACCAGAAAGTGGCACATTGAATTGCCTACTCGTCCTGGAGACGTAGGCGGTGCTAGAGGCTTGGCGACATAGTGAGTTCTCGCAGGGCTAGTTGGTACTGCAGCTTACAAGCTAATGTCAGCACAAGTCAGTCACAATAGCCGCCCAAGCTTCTTTCTGTTTTTTTTTCTGTACTGTGTCCTTTACTCCCCCCTCGAGATTGTACATCATTTCATTCAACAGAGAGTCATAAAGGAGGGGGAAAAAGCTCTCTAAGGTAGCTAATCTGCTTACGGTCAGTTAGCAAGCTTTTTAGCTCATTTGCTAACTAGATTCTCAAGTATTTGTACCACGTACTGTCTGCAATCCATGCCTCTGTCGACGTACACACTGCTCTGTAACAGTAACAAAAATGTTTGCATGGCGCAACACAGTTAATAAGCTACAATAGCTTTCTTCATTACTTTGCACTTTACGCAAAAGATACATGTGGATTTACTTCGTCCCCGCTAGCAAATCCACTGTGCACTGCGATGCCATTGAAATTAACAGAATTTCTGTCTTTTAAATGCTGGTGTGACTGGGCTTTTTTACTTTCTTTGAGACTTTTGCTTTGTGTTTTGACATTTTTTGGGGGGGTTTCTTCTTTTAGGAACAGACAACGAAAGCTTGGAACAAAACTTCAGTGATCTACGCAGTTCTTCTGTGAAACTGGGTTCAGGACGACACGCACGCACACACTCATGTACACACGCGCACACACACATACAAACAAATGCTCGACAAAAACACACTGGAGAACCATATTTTGGACTGACGTGGTTGCTAGGAGTAAAGGGCAAAAAACCGTTTACAGGTGGCGAAAGAGTGCCTGGACCTGTCCCGGAGCCTACAGCCTGAGCAAGTCCGTCCACACGCCTCCCCTTGTACAGCTTGCCCAAAATGCTCTTCAATGCATGCAAGACTGTGCAAGAGGCATACTATTTAATGATAGATTAATATATATATTTTAACTATAAGCGCACGCTGACTGTAACAGTGTACTGTAAGAGATTCATGGAGCCTAAAAAGGAGGCTTTGGTCAAGTTTCAAACAAATTGGTTGACGTCATTGCAGCATGTATTTAGTGATTCCTTTTTTTTTTTTTTTTTTATTCTGATGAATAGCTGGTGGGGAGGGGGGGTTGGTTATGGCTAGGTTCGGGGTATATGGAATGAACCATTTTTCATTGTTATATAATAGAAAATGAACAATTTCTAAAATTGGTTATGATGTAATATAATAGAAAATTTGCACTTTGTGAAATTTACAAGTTAAATAAAATATGACTAACACTAGTTAAATGTTAAGACCCTCCCCCTCATCAGTCTTTGCTTTGTGTCTATGACTGTCAGTCCTAATATATGATTCCAAAGCTGACCTGCAAGCAGTGTAAATTTAATCTGTACTATTGAGCATCGAAGTTGTGCTTTTCTGTTTATAGCCACGTTTGAGGATTATGAGACTGAATCAGAACATCAGGTTTCAGTTATTTTCATTGTTGAACACACTTTGGACCGAGGTGGTGTTTTCTTAATGCTTGACACACCGTAGCAGCCTGGGAACAGGATTCTGGGAAATCACTTTTCTTTTATTCATTCAGTGTCTTTGTTTTCTGCTATTGCAGAGAACCGTTTTTCTTTTTACCTGCATTTCCAAGTTAACATTCCATATCATTTAGTGCGAAAACATACATAAAGACTGCTGAGGGGATAGGTTTTCTTTTTGTATTATTTTTGAAGAAAGGAAGAAAAAAAGCCTCAGGTCAGTTGTAGCATGTGATTATGCTTAATGCCTCACAGCCCACGGCAGCTAATGGTGACAGCTGTCATGTGAGGATCTGAAGCTGATTTAAAACTGTCATATCATTAGCTCCACAAAGGGAAGTAGTTCTCTTAGGATTATTTTTTCCATGTGTAACCTATATCAGGCTGAATAAAAATGTGTTTATGTACAATAGATGGTTCAAGTGTCATGCTTTGAAATACAGTGGCGTTTTTTTTGTTGTTTTTTTTTAAACTTTCTAGTGCGTTTCCGGTTGAGCAAATGTGGCATTTGAAAGACAAATTTACTTCCTCGCTGGATTTTCCACTGATGTGCATCAGTCAGTGTAGTGTCTGTTTGATGGCAGCTGGGCTGTTATCACTGTCTCTCAGATTATCTGTTCTGGTGCATCACTGACTCCAAAACAGAGGCGGGAGATAAAATGTACTAAAATACTGATGAAAAGAATTGCATGATGCACGTGTCATGGTAATAAACTATATCACAGCCCTTTAAGAATATTGCAGTGATGCATTGGGAGCTAATAAAAACATGCAAGTAGGCTGTAATGACTGGGAACTGATGCACGGAATGCATGTTCTGCATTAAATGCAGCTCACAGAAATGCTCGTGACTATAAGCAGGTATAATGTTTAAAATGTTCACTCTCAGGAGTTTTCTCTGTTAGCATGCTAACCTTTGTTTTGAATTGCAGTAAACACAAAGTACAGCTAAGCAAAGGATTGAAAACATGTTGACCCGATGATGGTGCTAGATAGAAAGTGTTTAAGCATTTGCAATGCATCCTGAGGGGGATGAGTGTCTACACCAAATCTTATGAATGTCCATCCAATAGTAGTTGAGATATTTCTGGACCAAAGTAGTGGACTGAGTGACAGATGGACATTGCCATAGAGCCACAATGCAAGCATGGCTAAAAGCATGTATCTGGAGGCTACAAAATGCATTTTGTGCACTAAATACACATGTAATGTGATACTCTGTACCTGATACAAATTTGCTGATGTGATCTGAGGTAGCAAACCATAATACTCAGGCCTAAGACAAAATTGCGTAACCCTTTCCTCTCCAAAGAGACAAATTGTTGTGGAAAATGTGCAACAAATAATTGAAAATGGTGTCTTATTTTCCAGAGACCGAAGCATTTAAATATGTTTTTGGATACTAGTTGGGCTGACAAATGAAAAATAGCTCTCTGTTCAGTTCAAACAATGAACAAGCTCCTTGTCTTGTGAAGTGAGCGTCCCTGCATTTCTCTCAGTGCACTTTATTACCCAATGTGACTGCTGAACACTGCTGGAGAAAAATACTTCAGGCCTATCCTAAAGAAACATCTGCCCTATTTAAACGACCCATTCCATTTTTGATTCACTTTTCAGGTCTAACCTCAGGCTATCCCCAAACACCCGTCGGGAACGGGCATAGCCTAGATAAAAAAATTATGAAGACCTCAACCTATTTCTGTTTCTCAAAAGCTTTTTTCTCTAACCTGCACTGTTTGGATGAGCAGCGAGCACTTCTGTAGAAACCTTTTTTGGAAATGAAGGTTCAGAGCTGGTGGTCACCTCTCACCACAGATATGTCTTAACTGAAGAGATGTTTAATTTGGGTCTCTCATACTGTCTGGGTTGTAAAAGGTTAAGACATTATACGTGTAGATATATTACACACTTCATTTCAAACAGAGGTGCCAAGCTGTCCCATATTGGGACACTTAAGTCCACTAATATAATTTAAAACAGAAGGACTGACATCCACTGGATGAAGATTGTTATTGCAATGTTAAGCTTAATGTAAGGTAGCAAGTGGGAGTCATAAAATAAGATGAAGCTATCTTTGTGAGATTTATAATAAAACTTATTAATCCACATTTTATCATTGTATGTCTGCAAAATGTTTTGTTTCTAGTGAAGTGAAATATGTTATAAGTAAAAGAAAATTATTTTTGACTAAATAGATGGGAAAACAAATTAAAGGAACACGTCACAATCATTCAGGAGAAAGTAAAGGTGCTTTTAATCAAGTACTACAATTAAGTACTTCTGCTTTACTCATGTATTTCCATATTGCGCTACATCAACTACTATTGAAAAGGAAATATATTAAATATTTTACTCAATTTTGTTTGTCGGTGCGTTAGAAGTGACTTTGCTGTGGTGGCCTCTAGCTCACCCAGTAAGAGCGTTTGCCCCATGTTGGCTGAGTCCTGCAGCAGCGCAGGGTTCAAATCCAACCTACTGCCCTTTGTTGCATGTCATTCCCCATCTCTCTCCCCTTTCATATCTATCCACTGTCTAATAAAGAGAAAAAGCCCCAAAAAATAATCTTTAAAAAAAGAAGTGACTTTGCAGATACGGATTTTGCACGAGAAAATATCTGATGAGCTCATACATACTGTGAGAGGAATTGTAATAGTTTACAGTAAATGGTCGCCTTGTTGACCTCATTTGTGTTTAGCACCACCAGCAAACACGCCAGCTTTGAGATTGTTCACGTTTACACAAATGAAAACGGTGCAATGATTCTGCTCAAAGCTAATGTCAGGAAATTCAAAAAAAAATTGTGTGAGGCTTGAAAATCACTTTTTATTGTATGTAGGCCTACATGTACAGAGGCATACTGTTACTAGTACACACTGTTTGCCTCAAAAGGAAGAAGGAATTTGAACATGTTCTACAGTAAATTAATATTTGTCTCTCTTCAGAAATGTACCTGTGCTAAATGCATTTATAACACCTGTAGTACCTTATAGGATAATGGACATCAAATCACATCAGCGCAGATCTTATTCCTAAACCAGTTAAACTGACCAAGTTCTTCACTGTTTGTATGTTTAACACTGAGTGTCTACTGTTGAGCCAGCACCACTAGATGGCACCCATCGCACATCTACAGTAAGGACTCTAATGAGACAAGCACAGATTGGTTTAATTCCTGTCATTAATACAGTGCAGACAGCATAAGCATTTTAGAACCAACTCTTTAGAAAAAAAAAGGTCTAACATATGGCATGTTTATGGTGGAGTTTTGGGTAATCATCTTTTCTGTTTTTGAACTGAACCAAATGATGTGAAGTAAAAGCCCCCAAACAAATCTGATGAATTTGTAACAATTAAAAAAAAGAAAAAACATGTCCATTTATGATAAAGGTAGTGGCTACATTTGTTGACATGGTATACAAAGTTTTCTAATTATAAATATGATAAAACTAATGTTGCTCTTTTATTTCACTTCAATGGAAAAAAACTATGCTGTTTGGCAGAGAATCAGCATTTAAAAACTGTTAGGTCAGATGAAACAAAAAGCAGTTTGTTGTTAGTAAAAGTTACAAAAATACATTTTAATAGAATTTGAAGATTATTTTTTGGGGCATTTTAGGCCTTTATTATATAGGACAGAGGTGGTGGTCACCTCTCTCCACAGATATGTCTTAACTGAAGAGATGTTTAATTTGGGTCTCTCATACTGTATGGGTTGTAAAAGGTTTATACGTGTGGGGAGAGAGAGGGGGAAGGACATGCAGCAAAGGGCTGTGGGTCGGGATTGAACCCTCGGCCACTGCGGCAAAGACTGAGCCTCCTCTGTACATGGGCCGCACGCTATGAGCTATCCAGGCGCCCTATTTTATTATAATTTTAGCGTTTTTTATTGCTTTCTATTCAACGCAATGATATATTCAGGTAATCCATTTACATTTCCTTACAACACATCGGCTTAAGTTATAGTACAAAGAATGATTGTATTGCCCATGACGTAAGAATTATAAATCATTATGAATTATTGTCAGGAAAGTGAACTAGACAGAAAGGATTTTTAGAAGCAATGTTAGTATTAATGTTTAAAATAATTTAAAACATATACTTCAAGTGTGTTAAAAACAAAATGTTAAAAGAAGATTCCCAACACAACCAGCAACATCAATGAAAATATACCGCCCCTTCTCCAGTTTAACCTTATGCCTCAATAAATGATTCTTCCAAACGCATGTTAGGGGATATGAAAATGTATGAGGAATAACATGGATCAGACTCAGACCATGTTTTGTTATTGGGTCTTAAATGTCCTTAGATCCAGAAGCAGTTCAGGTTTCACACTCCTGAGGGGCCCAAGGCAGATTTGTACTCAGCAACCCCTTTATATTGACTTCTGTGTACAACTTAAGTATTCTAAAAGTTTCACAGACTCGTTGACAAATCTGCAGCGGACAATATGAGTTGAGAAATGAAAAAAAAAAGAAGATAAAATAGGCCTACATAAATCCACCCATTAGGATAAAAACAAATGCCAAAAGAATCATGGAAATATGGTTTCAAAATCTGAGTTTTATATCTACTCCGCCAACATATCTTGAAACACTGATGGGTCTGTGATACATAATGAGTATCTCCGCCGCTGAAGCATGAAAACAAAGTGTTTGTACAGATAACACTAATGTTCTAACAAATTTATGAGCGGTGGCATAAGGCGCGTTCAAACTGCCCCCTCACATTTCTTTTTTCGTCTCTTGGATAGAACATAAAACACCACAAACAACCTGCTTTATCTTAAATTTAACTACAACAGTGTTTTAACAAATGTTTGAGCAATGGCAGTACATTTATCTACCTCCCCACGCTGATTTCTTATTTACATTTTTTTTTGGCTTCTTGGACACATCTTTAAATATTCTGGGAGTGAAATGGGTATTGTTCATGAGCCAAATGATTGTCTTAATTTGATCCAAAATCCTAAATCAGCTCACTGAGCCTTGCTTCACTGATATTTATGATCAAATGTGAAAAATAAACATTCCTCTGTTTCACTTTTCTTTATTTCACCCCTAAATTGGTTTGATTTCTTCACTGCCTGTACTTCACTGTTGTCCCTCTCTGTTTTTCCACAGTCTCTCCACTTGGGGGCAATACACACTGACCTGAAGTCAGTTTTATAGAACGTGGAGGTTTCCTTATGACATGGGTTGGTTCAAGGACAAAACAGATATTTAGAGGACAAACATTACTGGGATGTAAATTGTGGTAAAATGATTTGTTTGTATGTCTCTTTTGCGTATTATTGCCAGTTAAAGTCACTATTTTACCTGTCCTTATAGCTGTCTTTTTTATGATTAACAATTTTTATTTTTATTTTAACACACCACACAAAACACACAATTTGCAACCTGAACATACCCCAAATTCCTGGACCTTATCACAGGACCATAAGACAATAAGTAATTTTTCAACAATTTGGTGTGTCTTTCAAACCAAGTCTAAACAATTGCTGTCATTTTTTAGGGCTGGTTTAAATTAGTAAAAACATTTGTACCTCAATACATTTTACAATCTCGGAATAGTTATACTCTGTATCCGGTAAATGGCTGGCAGACTTGGTCTAAAATTGCAACATATTTTAAAAGCTTTGATTGCTGGGATTTTTTTGTTTGTTCTTCTGTCCTCTCACCTCCAGTAGTTTCAGTCTTTATTTAGACACTGAGTGAGGAAAACAATAGAGAGAGTCTCTGTTAGGTCCTGATCCTAGGCCATCTGGTGAACACGTGGTTCTATTTTTACACAATATGGAGCTTATGTTGCACTAATTTTAATATTGCAGAGGACAAAACAAATAAACAGCTCTCAAGCTGTGGCCTGGCACTATTTATATCAAATATTCTACCCATGAACCACGACATTTGCTTCTGTACACCTGCTTTTGTGAAATCCCTCACTGTCTCATTCGGCTTCAGGGAGGATCTAATTGACACAAGTTGTATTGTAATTTATGAATCACTTTCACGTCCCAAAATGTCCTAGAAAAAGTTGGACCAGTTGGACTCCTGCACTGCAGTATGATTAAAGCAATAAGGGACACCACTTTGGTGCTGTTCATCATATAAACATTTAATAAATAGTTTATAACACACTATAATGTAGTTGTAAGCTGAAGTTGTTAATAATGTCAACAACTTTAACTTCCTGTGGGCCCCCATGGGTAGAGGCTGGTGTATAAACTGATAATAAATAATATAGTACAACACAGTTGTAATAACAAAATATATCTTCAACAGAGAAGTTATTAATGTAAAAATAGTGGACCCACCACCAACAATGAAAACTATTAGCAAAGTAATTGTAGAATAGAATTATAGAATTATATATACGGCCCCCCCCCCAAAAAGCTGACCAGATATGATATTAAAAACGGGGTTTAAAGGTGAAATATTATGTGTTTCCGTATTTTCTGTCATATCTATGTTGTTGTAATGTCGGATTTTCATGTTAAAAGTGGCCAGAGCTTCAAATAATGAGGTAAACCTATTTGAGCTAAATGGTTCAGAATCAGAGTCCTGCTGTATAGTCGTTGAAGCCTGACACTGACTGTACGGAGACAACAACAACAGGAGCGAGATGCGGACTACTGACCAATCAGAGCAGACTTAAGGGGGGCTTAATGAGACAGGTGCTCCAACAGAGCGTCTCAGAAAGGGGGTGAATACAGGTGCGGCAGCCATTGATCAGTATTAGAACAATAAAGTGTTTTCTGAACGTTAAAGCATGTAAACATGTTCTAGTACAAACACAAAATACAAGTATGAATGTGAAAATGCTATAGAATAGATCACCTTTAATTTCATGAAAACCTTATGACATTGATGTAAGAGAGGTTGCTTTGACATAATGTCACAGTGAAGGGTAATTTGTATTTTATCTGCGGATAATTTTTCTCTGAAATGTGAGCCTGGCTGTTGAACTTACTGATACTACCGGGTTTTTGCCTTCTGGTTCTCTCTCTGTGTCCTCCCCCCTCTTCTTAGTCTTTTCAGCTGTTTTCTACAACCACACACTTACCTCCCAGCAGCCCCGGGCCGTCACTTTCCCTCACCACCTAACCTTTTATTTCTTCACCGTCTCTCAGCGTTTTGTTGATGCCTTTCCATATCACAAGCAGATCCTTTGTCTTTTGCCCTCTCTGCTGCCCTGCACTCTCTCCTGGTTACCACAGCAGCATGAACTGTTTCAGGTGATGACCAGTTTCTTGTAAAATATCCTCACTTTTGCCACAGGGCAGAAATAAGGTGCTATAAGAGACAGATAACGAAAATGTCTTGACTGAAATGTTATATCATCTCCTTTAAAAAGCAGAGTAGGATAGAAGAGTTTGCTCATTAAAGAATAGATAACTTATGAATACCATATAACATAAATTATTCAATGCATGCTTGGTATTAGGACACTGAACTGAGATGAAATTGTGAGATATAGCACAATATTAACAATAAGATAAGAATAAGATACCAGCCCATGTTTAAAAAAAAAAAAACATGTTCACAAAAGTGTGCCAGGAATGACTGTCTCTCTGTGTTTGTGTTTTCACTTACGCTTTTGCTTCCTCCGTTCGTTTTCATAAGTGAAAAGATAATAACACCCACCTTCCTATCTCCTGCACTAGCTATCTTTTATCAATTTTCTATGTGGTCGAGGATCACAGTTGTGGAAATATTATTAATATAAATCCCTCAATAAATATAAATACAGACTTAAGCCCCTTTTGATAAACGAAGATGTCTGAACACTCCCACAAGCACGCACAACGGAAACGGCGAGGGGTTTCCTCCGCTCGCCAGCAGCTCATCAGGGATGCTGCCAGAAGATCCAGTGGCCTCCCTCGTCCCGAGTCTGCTGCTGGACACCTTCCAAAAAGTTCCCAGCCCCGTTCTTCACCACTACAACTCTCTGCTCGGTCCACCCTCGGGGCTGTCAGCACCCAGTCTTCATCCCCTCATCCCCCCTACAACGTTGATCGTCGGTGATTCCATTATCAGGAGTGTACGTTTCTTTAATGCAGCTACACAGTGTCTCCCCGGTGCCACGGTCACTGTCATCCGGGATCTATTACCTTCACTCCCGACTTCCATAAAAAGGTTCATTGTTCACGTGGGAACCAACGATACAGTCCGCCAACAGTCGGAGCTGACCAAAAAAGATTTTGGTCAACTTTTTTTGCATGTGGGGCACACAATGTTAGTTTTGTAGTTTTTTTGGGGTCAATATTCTCTCTTTATGAGAGATGGCATTCATGTTAACAGGCTGGGCTCACACGTGCTAGCCGCTAACGTCCAGCGTGTTGTGCAGTCCTCGTCACATGATTGACTAATCACACAACACACACACACACCCTGGAATCCTTTTCTCCTTCTATTGCCTCACCTTAGGACACTGTTCACAGCACTAGCCCCCCCCTACTGTCTTCCCTTGCCATTAACACCCTTGCGGTTGAAATTAGTTACTTGCCCCTCTTTTTCTCAAGGCCTTGGAAACAGTGTTAACCCACCGTATTGCCAGTCACTGGCAACAACACAGCCTCTTCTTTTTTCTCCTATACAAACTTTTTAACTTTTTAATTTTAACTGCGAGGTCCTCACTCCCTGGGAAGTATAGGCCTACCAGCAGATCAGTGTACAGGTATCTGCGACCACTGGCCCGGGCTTCTGCTGTGCCTAGCAGTAAGTCCGTGCCTCTCAGGATGGCTCTGATAAATGCTCGTTCCATCACCAATAACTCTTTTATCTTGAATGATTTATTCATTGAAAAATGCCTTGATTTTTTATTCCTAACTGAAACTTGGCAGAGAAGTATGGAATTTGGGACTCGAATTGAACTTTGTCCTCCAGACTGTCATTTTATCAGTACTCCAAGGATCTCGGGCAGGTTGAGGAGGGCTCGCGGTGGTGTACAAAAAACACTTTCTATGTCGGACAGTAACCTGTGGGGTGTTTTCCACATTCGAACTACAGGTGACCAAAGTCGGTAGTTCTAATCCTTTTTATTGTGTTTTAATTTACCGACCCCCTGGTTCAAACAGTTCTTTTATTTCTGAATTCAGTGATCTTTTGTCCTCTTTAATTGGTTTCGAAAAAGTGGTTATGGTTGGTGATTTTAATATTCATGTTGATGACAATTCCTGCACTTTTGCCGTAGATTTTCTTAATATCACTGAATCTTTTAATTTTATCCAACATGTGTCTGGTCCCACACATGTTGGGGTCACACCCTGGACCTTGTTTTTACACGTGGTCTTAATCTTGACTCTATCTGCACTGAGTAGCTGCATGTCACTGACCATGACTGCATTTTATTCAACCTGTCTTTTAATTTGGATTTACAGCCCAGTAAACGTCTAAGCAAGTCTCGCATATTAAACCGACTTTCAGCGGAAAGGTTTTCTGCTGCATTTGACCAAAGTGCAGTGTTGTCTTATAATACTGACATTAATGGTCTGGTAAACTCATTCAACACTTATTGCTCATCACTTTTGGATAAAGTGGCTCCAAGTAAAGTGCGACTTGTCCCTTTTGTTAATTCATCCCCATGGTTAAACGACTCCACTCGCTCTTTTCAATGTTTATGTCGGAGGGCTGAACGACAGTGGAAAAGCAGCAAGCTTCAGGTGCACCGGATCCATCAAAAAGACCTATTGCTTGAATATAATAACATGGTTAAGGAGGCGAGGACATCGTACTTTACCAACCTTATTGCTTCTAGCAAGCGTAATCCCAAAATCCTTTTTGACACCGTTAACAATCTTGTAAATCCCTCTCCTCCTGAAGTGCCAGTCTTTTCGAATAATGACTGCAGTGACTTTCTCTTGTTCTTTGAAAATAAGATCAGAGATGTCAAGAATAGCATCATCCCCACTGCTATGGCATGTTCTTCAGTTCAGTTCACTCGGCCGTTAACTTTGAACTGTTTTGCTCCTATTTCTCTGTTAGAACTCACTGACTTGGTGAACAGTATGAAGCCTTCCTCGAGCCCGGTAGATGTTATACCTACTTCCCTTCTTAAAAATGTCCTTGGGTCTGTTAGTATTTGTTTACTTTCTATAATCAACCACTCTTTGCAAACCGGTTGTGTCCCATTGTATTTCAAACATGCAGTGGTTCAGCCACTTTTAAAGAAAACAAATCTGGATCCCTCAATTCACGCAAACTATAGGCCAATCTCCAAGACGCCTTTTATCTCCAAAATTTTAGAAAAAGTTGTAGCTAATCAACTCTCTGCTGTTTTAACCACTCATAACATACTAGACCCATTTCAATCAGGCTTCCGTCAGAAACACTCTACAGAAACCGCTCTTTTTAGAGTATCTAATGATCTAATGATGTCTTCTGATGCGGGGAAATGTTCTGTTCTGGTACTGTTGGACCTTAGCGCAGCGTTCGATACTGTGGATCACTCCATTTTACTTGACAGACTTAAGCACTGGGTTGGGATCTCTGGGAGCGCCTTGGACTGGTTCACCTCTTATCTCACAGATAGAACCTATTCAGTTCACTAAGCCCCTATTCCTCTGAAAACGCGGATCTATCCTGTGGGGTGCCACAGGGCTCTGTGTTGGGTCCAATTTTATTTACATTGTATATGCTTCCCCTAGGCCACTTAATTAGGCAATTTGGAGATATAAGTTATCATTTCTACGCTGATGACATCCAGCTGTATGTCTCTTTTAAGCCGGAGGAAATCAACAAAGTGTCTGCATTGCTTAATTGCTTGTCCTCCATTAAGGATTGGTTGGCAAACAATTTCTTGCAGCTTAATGAGGCTAAGATCGAAGTCCTTATTGTCGCTCCGGATACTACAGCCTCCAAAGTTATTAATCTTCTGGGGTCCCTTTCTTCAGTGGTACAGTCCAATCTTAGAAACCTTGGTGTTATATTTGATCAGAATATGTTTCTTGAACAACATGTCAGGTCTCTGTTCCGTACATGTTTCTTCCAACTGAGAAACATTGCTAAACTCAGGACCATGGTATCACAAGGGGAACTTGAGATGATCATTCATGGTTTTGTTTCATCACGACTTGATTATTGTAACTCTATTTTCACTTGTCTTAGCAAGTCATCCCAGGAACGTCTGCAACTAGTGCAAAATTCTGCTGCTAGGCTGTTGACCAGGTCTAACAGAATGTCACACATCACTCCTGTGTTATCCATGTTACATTGGCTTCCAATAAAGTTCAGGATCCAATTTAAGGTTCTAGTTCTGACATATAAAGCATTACATGGTCAGGCACCTGTTTATATCTCTGACCTGCTCCAGCCGTACATCACTACCAGGTCACTCAGGTCCTCTAACCAGGGACTACTGATGGTCCCTCGCACTCGTTTAAAGACTAAAGGTGACCGTTCTTTTGAAGTGGTAGCTCCGACCTTGTGGAACGCTCTTCCTGTTAACTTACGTTCTGCAATCTTGGTTGATGCTTTTAGAAAGCATTTGAAAACATACTTGTTCCAAATGGCTTTTGTTCCATGTTTGTAATTTTGGTTTTTTTTGAACCCTCACTCAAACTGCATTTATTGTTGCTTGTTTATTTTCTGTTTTGGATTTTAATGTTTTTTAATCAAATGTCTTTTGTGTGAAGCACTTTGTGACTCTGTCTGTGAAAGGTGCTATATTAAATAAATTACTTACTTACTTACATGTTTTTAGCCAGGATAGTGTGTGGCTGTAGGGATGGCTTTGTTGGTCTGTCAGTCGGTCCACCACTTTGGTCCAGACTGAAATATCTCAATAGCAATTGGCTGTATTGCCATGAAAGTTTGTCTTTTCACAGTCCCAAGAGGATGAATCCTACTGACTTCGGTCATCTCCTGACTTTCCCTCCAATCCTACGACACACATTTTGGATTTTTAGTAAAATGTTCCTGATACAAATAAATATAAATTTTGTGATCTCTTACAGCAGGGGTGTCAAGCTCAATTTCACTAAGGGCCACACTGGAAAAAGAGAATCACATCAAGGGCCAGACATGTATAGTTTATTGACATGCTTTTATTTCATCGAAAAAGTAAAATAGCTTTGACTCAATTATTGCATGTCTCATATAGTCTTCTCACTTACAGTTTGGTCCACATAAAGCCCTGAAAAAGTGAGCAAAAAAGTTCCAAAGCCATCCTAGAATTTAGCAAATCAAGCAAAACAATGATTGTAGGCTACCACATAGCTGACTCACAACAAGCTCTTTCTCAGCCTGAATATGCAAACTCTCTGGTTCCGTGGGAACTTCTGAGTCTCAAAGTCGGCAAATTTACCATATTCTGCTTTGAGTGTCGCGTAATTGCAAGTTGAAAAACAGTTTCCCATGTTTTTGGTTTGGCGCAAAACTAGGTGGGCCAAAATTTATTGTGAACCTAAATTGATATGCGGGCCGGATCAGAATGTGTGAGGGGCCGGATTTGGCACGGGCCTCAAGTTTGACACGTCTTACAGTTTTCACATAGCGGCATCATCAAGTCAAAATTTTGTTACGTATTTTGCTCTGTGACCAAATACCTGAAAAACGAATAACATTCCCATCAGCCTCAGCTGTACTTCGTGTTTATTGCAAATAAGCAATTGTTAGCATGCTAACACGCTAAACTAAGATGGTGAACATGGTACCTGCTGAACATCAACATTCTCATTATAGCATTTAGCTCAAAGCACCACTCACAGATGTACTTGCATGGTTGTAGACTCTTAGCCTTTTTCTTTTTTTGTGTGTAATATATCTTCTTCTCTCTTTTACTTTTTTAAATTAGTTTTCTTCCTTTTCATGCTTTGCAGGTAAAACATATATGCTTTTATGTTTGCCTTGTGTTACTACTGACTCAACTCAACTTAACTCTCCTGAACCAGGAGAAGATCAGGCTCAGGATAACAGCCAGAAGCTGCAAGTGTTCCTGGGCTGCTCCTATCTTTATAATCCTCACAGTCTGAATGAAAAGCTTGTGATCCTCTTTAATGTTTGTGTGTGTTGTCACCTGTTTCCCCTTATAGCTTCTTATTATTGCACTGGTTTTGTCAGCTTATGTTGATGCAAACATGATAGAAAAGAGATCATTAAGCAGCTAAAGAGACCAAAAACAGAGCTAAAAAAGAGAGTGACTATTAGACTTAAATTCATCAGGTGGCCAGAAACCCAACTCCAAATGAATGATAATGTTGCTTCCTGTCTGCTGAATATTTACCTATAGGCTGTTTGCTATCAAGTTTGCCAGATATACTTTATATCTCTTCTGGGACTGTTTAATCCCCATATTAATAATATTTTTGTATTGATTTGTCTACATGCATGCAGTCAGAACAGAACTCCACTTCCTTGCAAGTTCACCTGTCCTCACTACTGAACCGAATGCTGTCAATATAATGTTGCACTTCGGTGGTGATGGTTATGTTGCCTGTTGTACACTTAAAATATCATCTTGCATTATGGTTAAAGTCTTAAGTGTTTTACATTTAATCAGACCACAGTCTTTTGCGTCACGCACTTAGAATCTTTCACTGCCTTTTTGCAAACTCCAGGCTGCTGTCTTCTGCCATCTGGCCACTCTCCCACACAGTCCAGATCTGTGAAGTGCTGCACTTTCCAGAAAATTCTCTTGTAACATCCAAGGAACACTGTAGTTTAGTTAGACAGATCCTTGGATTGTAGTCACCTCCGCAACCGGGGTTCATTGTCGCCCGTTGCTTGATTTGTGGTCGATGTCCAGCTTTGGGAAGGAAGCTTTATTCTGGCTACTTCCATATTCTGTGTGTTCTCATGACACATGTCCAGGTAAAAACTCTTCAATTTGGCAAACTAAAAAGAAGAAGATAAAGTAAATGCACGATACAGACACAGTATGTCTTCTGCAGTAGAGGTGATGTAACTGGCGTGGGACACAGTTTTGTCTCATTTTATGCAGAACTTCTGCATACTGCACTGAGTTAAACAGTAAGTTATTCATGAGGAGCTCCTTGTCATGCGTTGTGTTTAAATGATGGAACGTGTCATCAAGTGTGCAGTGATGGAAAGCATGAATCCATTCGAGAGCTGCAGGGAGCTTAGTCCACATGCTTTTCTGATTTCCTGAGCTTTTTGACAGCATCATGAATATTTGTACACACTGACATCCTTTATCCTGCTTTATTTTAATTTTGAATGTTCCCTGACTCATTCAGTTCTGAATATATATATATATATATATATATATATATATATATATATATATATATATATATAAAAACATCTATTATATCAAGACTTGTTCCCTAGTTTGAGGCACCTGGACAAATATAAATATAGTGGTCCATTTTGTTGAACTCATTTGTAAAACATAACAGCTGGGGGGAAATATTTGCATTAATAACAGACCTTTCTCACAGCAGCAGGAAAAGCACAGGGTAACAAACAACATTAAGGATGGCTCTGTTCCATTTAGGTGTGTCAGTAAGCAGTAAGAAGTGGGACAGCTAGATTAAATGCAGCCATTATGATTAGTTACACCTGTGTTTGATGAATCAACGTGTCCACTGTAAGAATTGTCTGTTACAAACAAACTTATACATAGTTTTAAGGTAAGTCCCTGATTTTATCTCTTCTTTTTTTAAATATCTATTTCATCTATTCATCAATAACACCACGTATTGGTGGAAATTATGCTCATTACTTTTTATCATCAATCATTTTACTGTTAATATATGTCTTGCATTGTGCACACTGCATTGCAGCTCTAATAACATTTGGCGGAGCTTTAGCGCTTCTGTCTTTTGGGAACCTCCTGGCACTGCCTCGTCAATACCATGGCTCGGTGGCAGACTAGAATAAAAAGATCAGCAATGAATGATATATATATATATATAAATATATATATATATATATATATAAATATATATATATATATATATATATATATATATATGGAATGGTACACATCATTCAACCTAGAAAATTCACTACTGTTCATCTTATATCACTCTCTAAGTCAAAGGTTCAGCCTTAGTGTTATACAGTACAATACACAATGAAATTCAGTTGTAGAACCCTTTCACACCACACACACACACACACGCACACACAGAAAATGCATAAAATAGGTAAAATATTTTAAATTAGAATAGAATAAAACAATATAATAGGCAATGAAATAGAACAAAGTAAAATAAATAAATAGCACTGAAGGAAGAAAAAAAGAAGCATATATATATATATATATATATATATATATATATATATATATATATATATATATTATTATTATATATTTACACTTGTCTGCTGTCTTAAACAGATTTACACGAGAAGATCAATAACAATTTCATTTCCGCACATTCAGTACAGAGATGTGTTTAGTCTGGCTCTGCTTTGCACAAAAGCTGTTAGCAGGCAGGATATGATAGCTTTAGTCAGTCGAAAGCTGTCTTATTTGTGGTAGATAACACATTTTCTTTAAGAGTATAATTTCAGATCTATGTCGACAAAAACAAACAAAGACACCACTTCCTGTTGGCTCCTCTCTGCTGCTCGCTGGCAGTGAAAGCAGAAGTCATGTGCTCCAACGTGACCTCATCATCGGTGGCAGTGGTACAGGGTATGATGGCATGGCCGACCTGGTCACAGATGGTACACTTAGGCGCCCCAGAGGCTGCCTGCTGACAGGACACACACATTACACAAGAAACACTGTTATTCTCTGCTTCCGCTTCAGACACTCTGACCAAACACCTCCGTCAGGTCTTCCTCTGTACAAGTATGACTGATACACTCTTTAGGTATCTGGCAGACTTCTCCCTATACCTGATTAGTCTTTTTTTTGGTACTGAACAAACAAGAACTTACTTGTCTTATTTATTTGGTTGTGGATGAACGTTTAAAGCAGTTCTAAAAGAATTGTGACTGCAGTAAACCAGTCTCGTTTGATTGTCCTGATGTCCGAGCTGCAAAGTCTGGGATGCCAAAACAGTGTTTCACTGAAAAGCAAAACAAAAGCAAAACACTTAGCAAACAGGAATCTGTTTGTATTCATTCATATACAGAAGATCAAAAATAATAACCAAGATTTTTTAACTATATCCGCATTTTTTGAGGTGTTGGTGTAAATATAGAAAATCTAAATATGTGCAAAATGTAAAAACGCCCACAACCTTTTGTGCAACAGATAATTGCAATCTGCTGTGTTGTAGTACTGAGTTTCTGTTCCCGGGTCTGCAGGGAGCTTCTGAACAGGCTCACTTTCTTGCTCTTTCTAAATTGACCTTATTGACTCCGTCTCCGTCTCTTTCTTGTGGTAAAGTGCTTTTGGCAGATCTCATTAAAGCTAGACGTTACATTTAAAAGAGGCGTATAGCGGATCTCCCCAAGGCCTTGCACCTCTTTAGCGACATCGAAAAGTTCTTGAATCAATCAGAAATTTAAAAGCCCCTGCTGTTCCTTGTCCTGACAGTCTTTAGACATCCTCAGTAATGTCGATTGGAGAGTATAACGATGATGTGACCTCCTAGAAGCAGTAAAAACTTTAAAAGTAAATCAAGGTGAGAACTGGGTTAACTCACTTGTATATTGTACTAATTCAAAAAGCGGAGTTTGTTTAGTTTTATTTATTTTTGTTTCACTATATGCATGGCAATGTCGTTTGGTCTACTACTTTGATCCAGACTGAAATATCTCAACAACCATTGGATGTATTGCCATGAAATTGACATTCATGGTGCCTGAAGAATAAACCCTATTATGTATTATTTATGCTAGACTCATAGTCTTGTTTCCTTATCAATCACATTTTCCTGCTCATGTCTGTAGACTCTAATTCTGCCTTTTTAGGGTACCGTGACCTTTAAAGTCTAATTTGAAATGCATGCTGCGCCTCTCTGCACAGTCGTAAGGGTTTTAAAAACTGACGTTTGGGGAGAGTACCTAAGTATTGTTTCCTTATTTCAAAAAATTATTTATTTTTTCCATCAGTAGTATACAGTAAATACATAACTGAAGCCTTTACTTGAATGTTCAGATGTGTGACAGCAGCTGACACAGTGCTCCGCCATCCATGAAGGAAATGCAGGAATGGGATAGCTGTGAGAGTATTTTGAGAAAGACATACAAGAACAGAGGCCGCAAACGATTTGAGGCTTTTGAAAGCCTCAACTTTTCATAAAAATATTTAAATCTAATTTAAATAAAAGAAAAATCTGCTGTAGAGTTGCTAAATATAATACTTCATACAAAAAGAAAAAGGGGGTGATGAGAACAAAACCAGAGTACACAGGAGTCAGTCATGACATTATCTTGCTTATAACATGGTTGCTGATGCTGTTAAAATCCTAATACATTTTCCCCTGCACTGTAGCCATACACTATATATTATTGTATAAAATAAGCATGCCACTCACTTTTACTGCATTTTTTGTATCCCTTCCCCGCAATAAAACTGTTTCTCAGTTTCTTGTGTCAGTTTCTTTTAAAAAAAGATGTTGAGACAGAGCTGTGCTGTCTTCCAAGCAAAACTCTCTATCTTCAGGTAACTTAAACTACAGTTATGTCAGTGCTGGAGATGGTGTTTACTCTGCAGAGTCATACATTTCTTAAATGTCAGTGCTTCTTTGTTGATGAAACCAGCTTCCTTCCCTTGTGTCACTCAGTTGCCAAGTGTTCTTTTGAGTCAGATTTCTTTATTTAATACACTATTTCCCTTGCTCCAATTTCTCTTGACCTCCATATTGCTAAGTGATGTTTTTCTTTCAGATCTCATTTTTAATCAGCTTAGTTGGACAGGCAGAAATCAGAGAAGTGGGTTTGTGAATTCCCTCTTGCTGCTCGAGCTGAATAACTGTCACTGTGTTTACCCAAATTCCTGTCATGTATTTGGGATAATTTCATAGGACAGAACATTCGCTGCAAAGGTGGTTCTTTAAAAACGTCAGTTGTTTCCCCTCCTCTTCTTCAAGTGTTTGTTCAGTCTGTTTTTGTGACAGGTATTACTTTACAGCCAAATTTGTTTTTCGACAAAGCCATCTGGAGGTACGTGGACTCTGCTGTTTCCTATGACTGTGAGGGATGACGGTCAGGTCCCTGGTGTCCTTAATGGCCAAAGTTTCTTCATATGAATGAGTGTCCAACCAGCAGATGAATACACCAGTGTCACCTGTGGTTTTGACATATCATTGCCAAAAATCACACCAGATGTATCAATAATAAGCATGCAAAAATATGCAACTTTCCACAAAAAGACTGATTTTTCTACATGTCATTTGGAGGATTAATCTTGTCATAACACTGTAGAGTTCCAAACAACATCCTACTTTCTACACATTATTTTCTTTTGGTATACATACATTTGTTAACAATAATTTACATTGATGCATACATTTTACCTATCACGGTGATAATGAATGGGCCAAACTCAAAGGCTCCTTTAGTGCAAAAAAATTATTGCCAGTGGTAATGCATTATTATTACAGATGAAACAACTTTTTTGTTATTCTGTATTTTATGTTCGTTTTTGTTTGTTTTAACAACAGAATTTAGCATTCAT